>NW_019385073.1:106118-130881 GCF_000671375.1 Centruroides sculpturatus | reverse complement strand
TCTAACAAGACTCGTAAAATGACGTATTATATTTTCATAAATGTTAATTCCTAATAATTAGTGTCAGATAACTGTTAACAATTAATCTTTGTTCAAATTTTCCATTATGTACTATGGCTTATGTCGTAATAGATACTTTTTCTATAATTTTAGAAAAGCGAATTTAGAAATTTATAATAAACAAGTTACACTTATTAGCAAACATTTCGTGAAGTTGAACAAAATTTAATTTGATACTTGCTAAAATTCGATATCTTCTTGAACTCCGCCTAATTGAAATAAGTGAAGAATCGATTGACTCATTAGCAGTATTAAGCTCCTTCCCAATATAAATCTCTTATAACAAATGTGAAATTAAACACGTTACAATCTCGAATCAATTCGCAATTTTGATAAAAAAAATAAAATTCAGTTCTGTAGAACCGAACCCAGTTACAAGAATCGAATGTCCTATTATAAGCTCCATCCCATTACTTCTAACAGAGGAGAGTCTTGGAATTTTATTTCCTTATAAAGGTAGCGTCTTCTTTGCCAATTTTGCCGGAGAGAAGATGAAAATCGTGGCATTCGAAGGTAAAATATGTGTTAATTCGAGACACTCTACCCCAAATTAACATTTAAAACTATTTTCTAGCTCACGGTATGCCATTGCTATTAAAGAAACAAAAAATAGCTTTTCTTATGTTTTCTACGGAGTACACGAAGCGATTTGACACATAGGGAACATTGGAGAGTTTAAATTAACTGCTGTGGGTAAGATTCCATACATTCCATACACAACGTCAAGTGAGGGATGGCAAAAGAGACCAAAGAAGAATGCGGGAAAGAATAGATATAACATAAGCACCTAATGGATTTTACTTCTACAATTTTATCTATTTTTATTTTATTTTTTCTTCTAGATAAAACATTAAGTCATATACGAGTATATATATATATATATATCAAAAATATTTTCCATTATCTAAAATATAGTTGAATGAAGAAGTTTTTCCTGTTGGTAGGTGCTCTTAAGTTTATTGCACTTGTGATACTTTTTTTGTAGTGGTCTGTAATGATCCTTTATCTCCTTTGGCAGTCTGAACCCTTCTAATCCTAGGGAATTATCACCTGAAGGTATGACACTGTTGGACAAAAATCGATTTGCTTTGGTCTAGATGGACAAGTTTTCAGCTTTCTTATTTTGTCAAGTTTAATTATCCTCTTTCTTTTTCTCTGCTTCTTTTAATCATTACTCCATCAAAAAATGAAAAAATGTAATTAGTTAAGTTACTCTTCATGTTTGTATTTAGTTTTGTTAATCTGAGATTTACTTATTTTTTTCTTTAATTTTAAACAGAATAATTTGTTTTGGGAAAGCACAACGGGAGCTCTGTACTTCAGATATACTAATAATATATTCTAATAATACTAATATATTATAAAAATAGCAGATTGTCATTGGCAACGGAAAAAGAGTGGAAACATCATTCGCACTTGTTCATAGAAAGTCAGTTGTTCGAGTCACGTAACGGCCAAACAGAAAGTCCGTTGTTCGCAGGCGTACGTTATACGAGGCACCACTGTACACACAGTAAACATTTTAATATAATATTGTATAAAGTTTAGAAATAATTTTATTTGTTATCCACATGCAAAAAATTCAAGAAAATTGTCTTATTTTGTGATAATAAAACCGTATAACTGTTGTAAGGTTAAAATTTATAAATAGTATATAATAAATTTAAAATATTTTTTCTAATTTATATATTAAAATTTAATAATTGTTTAGAGATTCAGCTTAATTATGATTCAGAAGATTAGAAGATTTTACATAACATGTTAAATTTTGCATTTTTAACATATATAATTATATTATTTTTATAATTTTAAAAATTTTTAGACATTATTGTCTATGTAATCAATATAAATAAATACTTTTATACAGATCTGTAAATAAAAACGAGAAATTAATACGTAAAAATTGGCAAATTCACTGTAAAAATGGCTTTCCCTCATAGCAAAGTCATGCACGTTTGCTACCATACAAGACACATCCTTGTTATAAATGCGTTAATTTTTAGGATTGATTTTGTAATTTTTCTTTATAATGTTAAATTTAATTACTTTTATCGTTTTTCTTTATTTATTATTAGAAATATGATTATTAATAGTATGACATATTCAAGGGTGAAGGATGGAAGAAAGAAAGAGTGAAGTTGAGAAAGTGGATAAGAAAGAGAAGAGGATGTCCAAGTACAGATGCTGAGCATATAAAATGAAGATAGGAGCAAATAGGATCAGATAGGAAAGTACGAAAAATAAATATGCCTGCGCCTAGCCTCGATGGTATCCTCTCGAAATTTTGGAAGATGGATTCCGTTTTTACGATATTATTTAAAAGTTTTGATAGAATCTTGAGAACTGAGGTAGTGCCAAAGGATTGGGTGAGTGTCCTTTTGTGTCCAGTATATAAAAATGGCTGTAAATCGATCCCTAGTAATTACAGAGGAATCTCCTTGCTAAACTGTGGCTCAAAAATTTTTTGTAGTATATTGTATTATAGGTTAGTAACTTGGTTAAATTTAAATGATATCTTATTTGAGAATCAGGCTGGTTTTCGAGAAAATTATTCTACTATAGATAATGCTTTTATTTGCATACTCTCATCACTAGAACGCTAGTGAGAAAAAGGCATAAATTATACGCTTTCTTAGTGGATTTGTCTTCCGTTTTTGATACTGTAGATAGGAACTTGATGTGGAGAAAGCATTTAAAATATGGTTTGAGTTTTAAATTTGTTTCTTTGCTGAATTATATAGAGAATCAAATGGGGTCGTTTTTGTTCCAGGCTTTTTTCACAGCTACAGGTATTAGACAGGATTGTGCTTTAAGTCCTGTTTTGTTTAGTTAATATTTAAATGACTTAATTGTATGGATAGATAAATCTGATTATGGAGGTATCGTTGTGAACGGTAATAGAACTCCAAGATATTTAATTTTCATGAAGTGTTCGTTATTACCTTTTAACCTTTCGTATGAAAAATTTTTGGACCTTATTGTTGTATTATATTTACGTGTATATTCTCTTTTTTCTGTAACAATTCATTACTTACAGTATTATCGTGGTTTTTGTTTACTGTAATGATTACAGTCCACCCCCTATAACACTGTTGATTATTCCGTTTTATATGAATTCCATGTTGTACGAGTCACTTAGATTTTACAAATACGTGTGCCGCGCTGTGAACGACTTACGTATTTGTAAAACCTAAGTTACTCGTACAACATGGAATTCATATAAAACGGAATAATCAACAGTGTTACAGGGGGTCGACTGTATTTGTATGTTTGTATTCCCCACATCATGGATGAAATCAGTATGCTTAAATAAATAAATAAATAAAGATATATATATATATATATATGTCCTTAAATTTATGTTTTCAAAATTCTTCCTTTAATAATATTTAATGATAAATTAGTTAAAAATAGCATCTTATATGCAAATATACGATTTTTTATTTTATAAACAGTTATATAAATTTTCAGAAAGAACTCTTATAAGTGTATCATTTGAATTAATAACTTAGTAAATTATAAAATTTGCTTTTTAATGTAGTTATTTATCAAAATTAATAAAGTTTAGAATATATTTTTAAAAGAATATTAGTATTTTAAACAAGAAAGAGGTAAAATTTTATATAATCAATAAGAAAATTTAAAAAATTATCCATTAGATACTATTATAAATTGTTAATAAAATGTTAACTTTTAGAGATTTTCAGTCTTGTTTAAAATTTCGTTAATAATCATCACCAGCACTCGATTTTTACTAAAGAAGGCAGCAAATCTTCTGTTTTAAAGCTTGTTGTCTCCTTCATCACTTTACTTCATTTTTCTCAATCCTCTCACTATTTCACAGCATCCTTTCTAATCTTTTCTTCTCATCTTATCCTTGATCTTCCTCTGAATATTTATTTATTAATATTTAGAACATAGAGCATGAATCTAGCGTTTCGTTACTCAGGAATACAGTATGACTTTCTTCAGTCTTTTGCTCTTCGTATTGCCTGTGATCAAAGATTTTTCAACAGATTTATTGTTTATTCTGCTGTGAATGGACATATT
This sequence comes from Centruroides sculpturatus, assembly GCF_000671375.1. NCBI lineage: Eukaryota > Metazoa > Arthropoda > Arachnida > Scorpiones > Buthidae > Centruroides > Centruroides sculpturatus. The sequence goes on along the minus strand of NW_019385073.1, from coordinate 126,771 downwards.
TGAGTAATTATTATAAATATAATATTGCAACTGTCGAATAGATAAAAGTTGTTAATTTAGTTTTCTAGTTAACACATTACAGGTTCCATAATTTACCTATAAACTTATTAAAAATACAATGAGGTGACATTACTTGACGTTCGAGTCTACGCTAAATGGTTTTGAAATGATTAATTTCCTTACTTCTTGTTTCTTCTGAGACAAGAAAGTCCCGTTTACTTAGATAAAAAATCTTCAAATGACTGAACATTTATCACTTCTCTCATGTATGAGTAATATATTTTACAATGTCATAAATTCCTTGATTTATGCTTAAAATACATTGTTACGTGTACGTAATACATGCTACATTTTAAAGAATTTTAACAAATGACTCCAAAAACCAATAATTTATATTTCAAAATATAATTTATAATTTAAAAATCCTGAATTATTGTTTACATAATTCTGCTTTCCTGTAAAGCATTAGCTTAGATACGTTGGCTTTCCTGTGAAGCATTGGCTTAGATACGTTGGCTTTCCTGTGAAGCACTGGCTTAGGTATGTTGGCTTTCCTGTGAAGCATTGGCTTAGATACGTTGGCTTTCCTGTGAGGCATTGGCTTAGGAATGTTGGCTTTTGTATAAGACAATGGCATTACAGGTTAATGAGGCAGAAATACCTTTCTTATAAGGTAGCTCATTTATTACAAAATACAGGAAAGGTGGCTTTCCTGTAAAACAAGATAATGTCTTACAAAAAAGCTATCTTTACAGGCTATAAGATTGTAAGGAATTATATTGCAGGTTACCTCTGTCTTAGTAAGTTTGACAAATTTTATTATAAATTATCTCATTTATTTAATTATTTATAATAAATTTTACGCTAATTTAGTAACTGTATTTCATCCATTACGTTTCACTCGTTCTAATAGGCGTGGAAAAAGAATTATTTTTAATTTATAATGAATTATCTAATTACAAAAACACTAAAATAACAAATTTACAATGCGTATTATTCAAATATAATACATTTACTCACAAAAAATCTCACAAGAATCTGTAAAAAAATTTAAAAAAATGACAATGTTTATAACACAAAAGTCATTAATTATCTTATATTATTTTTTAAATTAAAGAAATGGCGGAAAAAATGGATACAGAGAATTATACTTAAAAACAATTATTTTAAAACATTAAATTGATGATTTTTCAAACAAAAAAAATGTATATTTTTTGCGAAATTTGAACTTTATCCAGATTAAATTTTATTTTTTTATTTTAAACGTTAATTAATCTTAAATGATGCAAACTAATAAAACTAATGGTCTTGGCCACAAAATAAAAATTTATCAGGAAATGAAAAAAATAAAGTAAAAATCATTTATTAATTTTTTTTCCTTCTTATTTTCTTTTAGAAATGATAAAAATAAATATTAAACTGATTTACTTGTATTTAAAATGCTTATATAAATAATTTTATTTAAATAAAATGGTACTAACTGATTAAAATGTTGTTTACTTTGTTAGCTTTGTTCGTTCGTATATCGATACAAACTTTAATTTTAAATTTATTGACATTATAAATATCCTAAAAATTTAATACATATAATTATAATATATTATTAATTTAAAAATACGACTATTATATATTATTATAGTTTTTGTTATTATTGTCAGTATCATCATTAAGTTTACATCAGCATCATCATTTTCTTGTTATCATCGTTATCTTTAACATTAATAGCATATGGTTTTTCATGTTTTTCCTATCTACTTAGTATTATGTTCAAAATATTTATTTTTTAAAACATCTTAAAATTATAATTTATATAACTTATATAAGAAAATATCTGTAACAAAAACTTCTTGATACACGAAAACTTCTGTTAAAAAACAGTGTACTACATGAAATTTCTCGTAAATCTTTAATTATTGACAACACAGAGTCAAAGATTTACATGGCAGGTTGTATTGCTTTATGATTAACTGGAAGAAAAAAAAACATTTTATGCTCCAAAAATAAACGAAATAATGTCCATAGACTAAGTCTTCCTTGGTCTATGGGCAGAGATGGAGGAAGAGTAAAGAAAGATGCTGTGAGATATAGAGCCAGGTATTGAAAGATTAAATCAAAGAATAGGTGATGATGATAGAATTAGTTTTACAGAATTTATAAAAAGCAATTAATGATAATGAAAATCTAATAAAATTATCATCATTATCAGTTGATTGTAAATAATTAATTAAAATAAGTTATGGATAGTCCATACACACAAATATTCGTATGAATGATTTTTATAATATATATTTTCTTTAAAAAATATAAAGCTAAATCGAAAATTGTTTATACATTAATAAATAAAATAAATCAAAAACTTTTTATTTTTTAAAGTTAAACTGAAAGTTAGGATTAATATAATATTAGAAATTCTATTAAAAGTTTCAATGAAAAAATCTTAAGTTTTATAAATTGAATTCTTCACTAAAACAATAATATAAATATTTTTTAAATTTAAACAAGTTTCACGCAGACGAAACCAATTTAAATTAAATTTATATATGAAATAAACAGGCTATAAATTGCACGTAGGCTATAAATTGCACGTAGCCTGTGAGGGGCGAAACCACGACCGACTTTTATTCGCTTGCCATTTAAATGGAAGAGAAGATTTTCTTGTGCGACAAATGTAAATTCTTCCCTATACTTTACAATGTCATCATCATTATCATTCATTATTTCTTAATGTATATTTGAAATAAATTTCTTTTAATTCCTCATCTTGTTGGATCATTCCTCAATTCTTCTGCTGATCTTCAATTGGAATTTAAGCATTCCAAATGGAAATTTTCTTCAATTTAATAGTTTTTTTTTTTATATTTTATTTATGTTATTATAACCTTATATATATATACAACTGCGGCACCAACAACAATAACAACAATATTGGATGTATCATTCACATCTTGCTGAATTATTGACAAGATTTTTCTACAAAACATCTTTGAAGAAGGAAGAAGGAGAGGAGATTTAAGAATGGAAAGAATAAACGTATACGAATTGTTATAAAAAAAAACTCTTATCCAAAAAATTCTTATCTAAAAAAACAAATTCTGAAGATGTAAGAAGATGGATATCTTTGAAAAAATTGTCAAAAAAAATATTATTTAAAAAATACCTTTAACGTTTATTGAAAATTATTAATTAAAGGATTAAAAATAATAAAAATTTAAAATATTCTATACATTATTTATGTATTTAAGCATACTTACAGCTTTATTTTAAGCACTTAAGCACATTTAAAACATTATTTTAAGTATAAATTCATAATTATTTAATAAAATTTATTTTTAAAAATACTTTACGATGTATATTCATGAATATAAATATGTAGAAGAGAAACAATTTATATATATTGGAAACGTTTTATTAAATAACTCTTTAATGTAAAATATTTTGACGTAATTTATGCCAAATATTCTAAATTTATGTAAATTAATGATGTATCTCCAAAGTATTAAATTATTCAAAATTTTCCGGAATATTAGTAGGAAAAAAAATTTAATTCGTAACATTTTAAGTAAATTTGTTACATTATAATTTATAAAATTGCTTCCAAACTTAAAAAGTTATCAGTAAAAAAATTTTTTACATAAAATTCATCAACAATTTAAATTCTCTGAAGGGTTTTATATAATTTAGGAACTTCTTTATTATTCATTAAATATGAATAATTAATTATTCATTATTACTATTTAAAAATAATAATAATAAAAAAATTATCAAGTTTTTATTGGTTAAATTTTAAATAAAAAAAAGTTAAGTTATATTAAATTTAATATTATTATAATTAATTAATTATTATGTTTTTTTTTCAAATTTTTAAATGTTTTTAATAAGTAATAATTCATATTTTTTATGTTTCACATATTTCGAAGAACGTGAAATAAAATATTTTATATCTTTTCTTCTCTCTTTCTTTCTTCCTTCTCCTTCCTCTCTTACTCTCTCTTCCTGAACTTCTGATTTATTCTATTTTTCTTTTCCTGTTTTTCCTTTTCTTCTCGCTTCTTCCCTCCCATCTCTTTCTATTAAAAGTGATGATAAGAGAAATAAGAGTAAAAGTAATCATAAGAGAGGAAGAGAAGAGAAGAGAGGAAAGGAAAGAAAAAAAAAGAAAAATGGGAAGAAAGAGAAAAGAGGACAGGAAAAGTTGAATGGTGAGGACAGAAAAGAAGGAGAAGCAAAGAGAAAAGAGGAAGATAAAGATAAGTGAATTAAGAAGGGGAAAAGGGACAGAGAAAGATGAGAAAAGAGGGAGATAAAGTAAGAGGAAAAAGAGGAGAAATGGAGATGGGGAGAGTGAATAAAGAAAGAGAAAGTAGTCTCTGTTATCTCTTCCTCTCAAATAAATCCAAAAACTTATTTATAACATTAAATTAATATAAAGAATACAGTGAAAGAAGATAACATCAACCTTCAAATGTTTTCGCGTGATAAGAGAAAATCGAGCCAATGCATACCTACTACATTTCTGAGCAATATATTTGAAAATACAGTATTTGAAAATATATAAAATTTCAAATTTCGGTTAAAAATTAATATAGAAATCTTAATTTACACTCGACTATAGATCTATTATTAACTTTATTATCAAAATTTTAAGAATCGTGTCTTTATTAAATCATATGAAAATGTTACAATGTATAAGCAAATGAGATTTTGAAAGAATAAGAGAAAATCTACAAGGAATAGTTACGTGGTAAGGGCATATTATGATGGAGGAGATGATATAGGCGAGAGTTGAAGAAAAAAAATAAGAGTTAGTTTAGGAGAAGATGGAAGAACTTTAGAGGTTGATATAAACTCAAAAAGACTGATTGTGGAGGAGATAAATGGGAGGGAAAAGTAGATACAACTGATAAGGACAGAAAAAATTAAAAATTTATATTATTTTGATATTACAAAATATTTTGTATTTATTCTCATCCTTGCTTTTATTAAAACAAGAGAAAGATAGATAGATAGACACGCGATAGACAAACGTAATTTTATGTAGACCTCGCCATTGCTTTCGTGGATAACACTATAAATATTTCGCGGGTTCGCGCCTGACCAACAAGCTGGTCACGTGGAGTTTTCTGGGAATTTTTGCGTGTCTAACACCTAAATATGGCCAGTTTCCATACAATTCCTCCCCAAAAAAATCCTTTTCTTGGCAGATCGCCCACCTGCTACGTCGCCTTATTCCCATCAATAAAATTTAATTCAATCCTACATAATTCAAGAAGAGACCAACAAAACGTTTTCCTCGCGATTAACTACATAAGATAAGGAAGGAATTAAAAATGACGTAACTTATATAATAACTACATAATCCCTTAGAAGTGTTTTTATTTCGCAATTTGTAGAAATGTAATTATTTTTTTATATTAAAATTTTTATCTGTTTAATTTATGAGGATATTAATTCATTTAGCAGCAATATATTTAAATGCAGTTTTTTTAAATATGAAATAATTTTAATAAATTATTTTAAAAAATTCTAATAAAGTAAATAACAGCGATGTTACGGCCGAAGTTTTCATCCGTAAAACGTGAACGTCGAACGTCGAGCGCCGCTTACAACATCGACGTTCGACGTTTTAGAAATGAAAACTTCGGCCGCAACCTCGCTAATAAAATATGCGCCACCTACAATTGTGATTATATAGTAGGAAATGACATCACAAAGTAATATACGCCATCTGCAGTTATCATTACAGAACAGGAAATGACGTAGCCTTTTTTTTACAAAATTATCTTTTTGAAACTGTCATTCAAACTGGATATAATTTTTTTATTATCTTCCATAAAAGAATTATGACTTTTATTAATGTTAATAAAATATTAAAAGATTTTATTGTCTCTTTCGGATATTTAATATTTATAGACTAATTTTCCGAATTTTATATAAATATGTGTGTTAAAATATTTATTATTATACATAAATAATGTAACATTTTTATTTAATAATACTTTATTTTTGTTAAAAAGATACTTTTTAATAATAGAAATATATATCTCCATTATAAATACAGTACAGCACAAGAATTCGCAGGAGAAGTTAATTTTAAACAATTTTGATATTTTAATGTATGGAAAAAATACATTAAATTATATTTTAAAAATATTATTCATTATTTTTTTTAAGATAATAAGATTTCTTATCTTAACTTAATTTATAAATTTAAAATTTGATTCAAAAGTGTTAACTTGATTTATTTATGTGATAATAATTTAACAATATTAATATTTAATTCGATAGAAAAATGTATGAAAATATTAAAATGGTGCATTAATTCATTTATAAACTTGTTAAAAATTATTCATTGTCTAAGATTTTATTTTTAAAAAGTCGCATTAATTATGTTAATTAAGAAGGAAATAAAATAAAACTTATTTAAAGATAGGCGGTCCTCTGCGTTATATAAAAGATTTAAAATTCAAATTTTCTGAAAGCGGATTGGCTGACGTATCCCGTTAGTTTGAAACTATTATTTGTCCCGGCCGAGGATAGTGAAATTTATATATTAAGGAATTTGGTTAGTTCTACTATAAATTATAATATTAACCTTAATTTTAGTTTGGTTTGGTTTTATTCGTTTACGGTCACATGGGCGATCTGCCGATGAGAGAAAGCCTCTTAGGAGGTCTTTTACGGAAAATTGGCCTCTATTTAGTGTTATAAATGTAAGAAAACCTGTTGGCCAAGCGAAAACCCACGATCAACTACCAGTCCACTCTGCTATCGATAGGCCAACCTTAATTTTATCTACTTCAGACCCTGATTCGAAATAATACCATGAGAAATGAAGTTCCAAACCGTTTGAGTCCGGATCGGATTCGAACCCGGATTCCTCAGATGATATCTTATGTATTATTCACCGAACTTCATGAGGGTATTATAATCAAGAATAATTGCTACAAAGTGGTTTATAATACAAAATTAATGCTGAAATCTCTTCCCAATTCGAACAAGGTTTCAAAATATTATTTAGTAATGTAAATAAATACATTACTAAATAACTTTTATGCTTATTTATGAATAAAATTCATTTTATTTTATTCAAGTTACTTGTATATATAATTATCTAGTTTTAATGATAGTAATTAATGACCGTGTATCGTGTTTATATCGTAACTCAACATTAACACGTCGACAATGCTGTAATTAATTGTTTTGTACTCCAACGATTTTGTTTTAGAGATAACATACATCGAATTACAACGTAAATTATCTGTTTCTAGACAAACCGAAATAAATTAAATGAAAAATTTAAATTTTCTATTATTTGAATTAAACAAATAAACAGAGTTTTGTATATATTCTGCATTTTACATTGTTGAATTTCTCATTATCGTAAAAGATTTCATTCTATATTTTTGATTTAACTTGTAAATACAATTCATTTTAATTAAAATTTTATTTGCATTTATTCTATACTTTTTAACTTTCCGTTTCATTTATATAAATGATAATTTGGTTTGGTTTAATGAGATACATCAATGCGGCACTTGGGAGATCTGCCAAGAGGGGGTGCTACCAGGAGGACCCTCTATGGTAAACTGGCCCCTATTTATGTGTTAGAGACGTGAATAAAACCCGGAAAACTTCACGTGACCAGGTTGTTGGTGAGGACGAAACCCGCGACCAACCCGTGTTCAGTTAATGAGGAGCAAAGTACCTGTGTTCAATGGTGTTATCCACTAAATGAGCATTTATGAGAGAAGAAAGCAAAGAGTTTTCAGAGGTTCGTCATAAAGAATAATTTAAATAAGTAATAAAATAATTAAAAAGTTATGTTTTGTTAATGAAAATGTAGTAAAATTAAATTTAAAAATTATTCCTTGTAATTTTCTTGAACATTGTAAAAAAAAATTGAGAGTGCTTTTCTTTCTTGATCTGTTTGTAATTTGTTCAACGATGTTAAATTTGGGTAATTTAAGTACTTAACACATATTTACACACATACTTTTTAAAAGATTTCAGCTATTTTTCAGCTCCTGTCTGATATAATTTTCGAGAATTCGACTACACATATAGGCAGACAGGCATGGATACATTTAACGTGTACTGATAGATAAATGGACGGATATAAATTTTTTTTCGTTGTAGTTAGAAACTATTAGTATATATTATTCTATAAAAATTAGACTTTTTAAAATTCATTGCTCTAATATAAATTTAATTATGAGTGTGGTAAAGTCGGTTTGTTTGCTATTAGTCTACTCAAAGATTCATTTATACATTTACACCTAAGTAGGGAACAGTTCCTCATACAACGTCCTCCCAGGAGTCCCTCACGGTAGATCACTCAAGTGTTGCAATGCTGTATTCAAGCAATTCAATCCATTTTTACAAAGAGCACCACGTTTACTGTTACTCTACACATTAAACATATGTCTTGCCCCTGTACATCATACTTTTCCTGTTAGCAGCAGAGTCTATTCTGATCTTCTAACTTTTCTCGGGTAAAATTTTGAATTGAAAAGACCGAAAGTTCGTACATAGTTAACCGGGACATCCTGTCCAAAAATTTTTCACATCTAGGCTTGGCTTTCATCTGTATAACTACATTCTCGACATTAAGGAAGGACAGACAAACGGACGGAAGACAGTAGAAATTTATAGGCCTATAATTTTTTCAAATTGTAGCCTTACTATTGATAAGTTTTAAGAAATTTTTCATGAATTTCTATTTAAATAATTTATAAATTTTATCTTCAAAATTACTGAGAAATTGTACCATAAGAGAGATGCATGCATTAATTTTATTATTTTCAAGTATATATTTTATAATTAAAATTGATTAAATTTTTAAATACACTAAACAAAATAATTATTATAAGACAATGTAATTTTAATGAAAATTTCAAATTATTTTTAAATTAAATCGTATACCTTGAAAAATCTATTTTAATTTAAAGTTTTCAAAAATGTTTATATTATTTTATTTATTTTGGAAATAAAAGTTAAATTTAAATTCATTTATTTAATTTAAATTAAATAAACTTAAAACTTAAACTAAATATTAAATAAATTAATTAAATAATTCTACGAGTAAGATTATAACCGAATAACCGAGATATTTAAGGCGTCAGCATACCACTCTGGGAGATCCGGAATCGAATCAGGACAAGCAATTCCCGGAAAATTTTCAAGGATGATCTGTTCCGGATATTTTAGGCACGTTCCCTTATTTCCTGGCCTCCTCAATGAGGGTACTTTTAGAAGTTCCTACTTACGTGCTAGGCACGTAGAGAATACCCAAAAAACTCCACGTGGCTATCCCATTGGAAGCCCTGCACGTGCAGAAAACCCGCAAAACTTCATGTAGCTAAAGTATTGAAAGAGTAAACCCAGGGCACCTGCAGAAAACCCGCACAAATTCACGTGGCTAGCCTGCTGGTGAGGCATGAACCCACGACTAGAGTTAGTGATGTTATCCACTCCGTCCCTGGAGGGAAAAGTATCGATTCAGATTTTCTGATTCTAAATTTAACAGAAGGTATTGTTGAAATAAATTGCCTGTAAGAGAGAGAGAATTTATTGCAAAAAAATAAAATAACATAGAAAATAAGGTTAAAGTAAGAAATTTTAAACATTTACATTAATTTTTATTTATTTATTAAACTTTTTTAAAGTAAATTTTTTACAAAATTCCTCATAAAATTAATTTATTAGCAATTTACTTTATTTATGAGGCGTAATTTGATTGATTATACGTCCATTCATTTGTTATCTGTCCGTCACGCTCTATATCTCAAGTAGTATTTGTTTTATTACAGAAGTTTGATAGATATTTTATGTTTTTATGAACGAAGACATCCATAAATTTTATTTCTCGTGATATTTCGGTGTTTTAAAGAGGAGAACATAAATAGTGGCGCGACGCGACGCGACGCTACTTTTCTTATTGTAATGATTCGTTCGATGCTTATTCCTATATAAAATTAAATAATATTAACGTAAAAACTATGCTTAATTAATAACGAACATAAATTTTGTTAGGTAAATGAATTAATTTAATATATATAGTCTGTTTAATGTTTAATTACGACGCGAGCAGCGACGCGTCGCACACCAAGAAGCGTTATTTGAAAGTAAATACTCAACATAAATGATTATGCTAATAAAAATATTATTTTATACACTATAATATAATTATATAATCATTAAAACAAAGAATGAACCGTATAAGACAGGACGCAATGCGACAGACCTCAACAACGCTTCGCGTCGCGTCAGAAACAAGCGATATCATTAAAGATGAAGACAATTCCCAAGCAAGATTATATCAATTAATTGGAAGAAAATGAAGATGAGGTAACAATTATCAACGGGAAGTCTTTGAAACTCATTAATTAGTCTCTGACACGAACATTTTCTTAAAGCTCATTAACATTCACAAATAGTTAAAAATCCGAGTGGACGAATCATTAAACTGAATGGCACACACACAAAAAAAAATTATATAACAGTAAAGTCAGTTCTAAGTCCGAGAAATTCGTAATAAATTAATTAACTATGGAAGAATTTTTAGTAAATTAGACTTGCGGATAGGCACAGTAATCGCTGATATACTTCAATTTTAATGATCAGTCATCACTGTCATGGTGAATTATGCTGTTATGTAACTGTATATATGTAATTTACACACCGCGAGTATGAGTATACAAATCAAACTGGACTATAACTAAGGTAGAATTCAGTTTTCTACTAGATTCTACTAATATCAAGGCCCACCAATAGCTGAATAGATGAAAATAACAACGGTCGTGGGTTCGTACCTCGACAATAGAGCTGCTCACTGGAGTTTTCTGAATTTATATTACGTGTCTAACACCTAAATAATGGCCAATTTCCCGTAGAAAGTCATCCAGGCGAAAGCCATCCCCAAAAATATCGCTTGATAATAACTTTCTTGTTTAGAATACCCCAAAAAACTTTTAAATTTATTTACGATAATATAGAGCGTGACTGAAAGACAATTTCTTACGCAAACAAAACGAATTTCCTCAAAGTTTTATAGAACGCAAAATAAGTTTTAAAATAATAATTAATTAAAATTGCATTTATATTTTTTTAAAAATTTTAATTAAAATAAAATATTCATTTAAAACTTACTTTGTATCGTAGTTAAAGCTTGTTTAAACGATCGAAATTATACAATTTGTTCCGCATACCCGCCTTTTATCGATATCCGTGTCAACACGTCACAAACATCGATACGTGTATTTCAGACAGAGTAAATACTTTCTTAAATAATCAACTTGTAACATGTTTAAGTAAATATTTAAAATTCGTTATTTAATAAAACGAATGTGTAAAATACTCCTATATTAAAGATATATTCGTATATTATTTATCAAATTTATAAAAAACCAAAAAGTATTTTAATAANCTGTTGATTATTCCGTTTTATATGAATTCCATGTTGTACGAGTCACTTAGATTTTACAAATACGTGTGCCGCGCTGTGAACGACTTACGTATTTGTAAAACCTAAGTTACTCGTACAACATGGAATTCATATAAAACGGAATAATCAACAGTGTTATAGGGGGTCGACTGTATTTGTATGTTTGTATTCCCCACATCATGGATGAAACCAGTATGCTTAAATAAATTAATTAAATAATTCTACGAGTAAGATTATAACCGGATAACCGAGATATTTAAGGCGTCAGCATACCACTCTGGGAGATCCGGAATCGAATCAGGACAAGCAATTCCCGGAAAATTTTCAAGGATGATCTGTTCCGGATATTTTAGGCACGTTCCCTTATTTCCTGGCCTCCTCAATGAGGGTACTTTTAGAAGTTCCTACTTACGTGCTAGGCACGTAGAGAATACCCAAAAAACTCCACGTGGCTATCCCATTGGAAGCCCTGCACGTGCAGAAAACCCGCAAAACTTCATGTAGCTAAAGTATTGAAAGAGTAAACCCAGGGCACCTGCAGAAAACCCGCACAAATTCACGTGGCTAGCCTGCTGGTGAGGCATGAACCCACGACTAGAGTTAGTGATGTTATCCACTCCGTCCCTGGAGGGAAAAGTATCGATTCAGATTTTCTGATTCTAAATTTAACAGAAGGTATTGTTGAAATAAATTGCCTGTAAGAGAGAGAGAATTTATTGCAAAAAAATAAAATAACATAGAAAATAAGGTTAAAGTAAGAAATTTTAAACATTTACATTAATTTTTATTTATTTATTAAACTTTTTTTAAAGTAAATTTTCTACAAAATTCCTCATAAAATTAATTTATTAGCAATTTACTTTATTTATGAGGCGTAATTTGATTGATTATACGTCCATTCATTTGTTATCTGTCCGTCACGCTCTATATCTCAAGTAGTATTTGTTTTATTACAGAAGTTTGATAGATATTTTATGTTTTTATGAACGAAGACATCCATAAATTTTATTTCTCGTGATATTTCGGTGTTTTAAAGAGGAGAACATAAATAGTGGCGCGACGCGACGCGACGCTACTTTTCTTATTGTAATGATTCGTTCGATGCTTATTCCTATATAAAATTAAATAATATTAACGTAAAAACTATGCTTAATTAATAACAAACATAAATTTTGTTAGGTAAATGAATTAATTTAATATTTATATATAGGCTGTTTAATGTTTAATTACGACGCGAGCAGCGACGCGTCGCACACCAAGAAGCGTTATTTGAAAGTAAATACTCAACATAAATGATTATGCTAATAAAAATATTATTTTATACACTATAATATAATTATATAATCATTAAAACAAAGAATGAACCGTATAAGACAGGACGCAATGCGACAGATCTCAACAACGCTTCGCGTCGCGTCAGAAACAAGCGATATCATTAAAGATGAAGACAATTCCCAAGCAAGATTATATCAATTAATTGGAAGAAAATGAAGATGAGGTAACAATTATCAACGGGAAGTCTTTGAAACTCATTAATTAGTCTCTGACACGAACATTTTCTTAAAGCTCATTAACATTCACAAATAGTTAAAAATCCGAGTGGACGAATCATTAAACTGAATGGCACACACACAAAAAAAAATTATATAACAGTAAAGTCAGTTCTAAGTCCGAGAAATTCGTAATAAACTATGTAAGAATTTTTAGTATATTAGACTTGCGGATCGGCACAGTAATCGCTGATATACTTGATTTTAATGATCAGTCATCACTGTCATGGTGAATTATGCTGTTATGTAACTGCATATATGTAATTTACACACCGCAAGTATGAGTATACAAATCAAACTGGACTATAACTAAGGTAGAATTCAGTTTTCTACTAGATTCTACTAATATCAAGGCCCACCAATAGCTGAATAGATGAAAATAACAACGGTCGTGGGTTCGTACCTCGACAATAGAGCTGCTCACTGGAGTTTTCTGAATTTATATTACGTGTCTAACACCTAAATAATGGCCAATTTCCCGTAGAAAGTCATCCAGGCGAAAGCCATCCCCAAAAATATCGCTTGATAATAACTTTCTTGTTTAGAATACCCCAAAAAACTTTTAAATTTATTTACGATAATATAGAGCGTGACTGAAAGACAATTTCTTACGCAAACAAAACGAATTTCCTCAAAGTTTTATAGAACGCAAAATAAGTTTTAAAATAATAATTAATTAAAATTGCATTTATATTTTTTTAAAAATTTTAATTAAAATAAAATATTCATTTAAAACTTACTTTGTATCGTAGTTAAAGCTTGTTTAAACGATCGAAATTATACAATTTGTTCCACATACCCGCCTTTTATCGATATCCGTGTCAACACGTCACAAACATCGATATGTGTATTTCAGACAGAGTAAATACTTTCTTAAATAATCAACTTGTAACATGTTTAAGTAAATATTTAAAATTCGTTATTTAATAAAACGAATGTGTAAAATACTCCTATATTAAAGATATATTCGTATATTATTTATCAAATTTATAAAAAACCAAAAAAGTATTTTAATAAATACAGGTTTTACGAGTTTCATTTTAAAATGTCATTGCTTAACGACGATTGGTTGATAATGCATTGATCCAAACGATGATTTGTTAAACGAATGACCTATCTAAACGATGATTGGTTAAAAGAATAATGATAGTAGAAGTGTATTTTCGCTTTTTTCGTTACTCAGAGCTAATATCACACAATAATTATTTTAAATATTTTATACTTGAAAACATATATTTATAACAGGGAAAAAATTATGCCTATACATTTTGTTTTAATTTAATTTTGTTCTTTTCATTATTCTTTTGGAATTAATCACCTCTTACCATCTAATTGCCCCATTGTAGATTTGGTCGAGCCTATGAAGGTCTTTTTCATGCGCATATTAGGTTCGACTAGATGTACAATAGACGTTTTTCACTTTGCTCCGTGAATTTTATAAGGGTCTTTTAATCAAAATCATTATAAGTTTCCCAAGACTATAATGGGATGGCCGGATGTTAAAGGACCAGGCCCGATTTATTTTGGACAGATTATTCCCGAACTGCTAGGGATTTGGGCACGGATTTGATTCCGGATCATCCAGAGCAGAAAGTTAAGGGAACAAACCCGACATATCCGGGACAAACTATCCACGAAAATCGGTTTCGATCCCGTATCCCTCTGAGAGTTCGGCCGAACCCACAATAGGATCAAGCTCGACAGATCCGGGATAGACCATCCAAAGAATTGCTAGGATCCATTAACCATCTACAATGGACATTAAGAAAACCCTATAGATATGAAAATTCTAACATATTCAAAAGTTATTAGTATTATTTTTAGCTGTATAAACACATAATGTTAATATTAATATAATTAATATAAAGTTATATATCATAATTAATAGACAAATATTTATCTATAAACGTAAACTAATTAATTACAATAAACATCCAACCTTTGTACGTGTACTTATGAAAGTCTATAATGTATTGTTTTAATACAGAATACGATTTATTATTAAAATAGTCGTAATAAATCTTTAGATTTATATATAACAATAGAGTTAGTGAAATATTCGGGTTGTATATTGTCCCAGCATCTAATGAAATAAATCTACATGAAAAATAGTTAAATTTTATTTTCGGTGCATACAATTTTGAATATGTTACGAAGGTATCTTCGAATCGACAGAAATAAATATAAAGTTTAATAAATAAAAATCAAATATATCACGTTTCAATCATGCGAAACATCAATAAAAATATCAATAAAACTGGTTAAGAGAAACTAATATTGGTTTAAAGCACGAAAAAATAAATAAATACGTAGCAATAACATGAAAAAAAATCATTTTTAATTTCATGTGTTATTTAAAAATAAAAATTAAAAAATTGAATAATCAAAAGATGTTAGAGCTCCGTAATAAACGGGGGAAGATGAAAAGGTGTGACGAGTAAACTGACATTTTTTTTCAAAAATCTTCATACAAAATACAGTACCACCAGATCAAAAGGAAGGAAAGGTATCTCTCACGCATGGACAGAGTTACAGGTCTTCCCCCTGCATTGCAATTTTGATCCGGGATGCATACACTATTTAAAGATATATGAATAATAAGCAATTAGTTGTAATTACCCATCATTCTTAGAGTTACTTTTATCGAAAAGTTTCTGGGATTAGTAATTGTAATCCTTGTCTCTCCGACCATTATTAGATGCCAAAGAATAGGTTTTATTTATTTCCGCTCGTGCTTCTGTGATTTGTATTGGTGAACTTTACTTTGTGAACCCTACGTATTGAGAAGGTATTCGGGAGCTTATATAGTGCAAAAGAGTAGAGCGGTCCCTTTTGCCAATTTTTTTATGTACAAATGAAATACGTAGAATGTTTTTTTATTAATAAAAAGCAGTTTTAAAAATTTTATTTTTGTAAGTAAAAATTATATTAATTTATACGGATAGGAACCACTATGGGCTTAAGTTTTTTCTTGAAGATCTACGTGTCATTTAAGTATTTTCGTACCTAGGACCATCAGAGGTGAAAGGCCTGAGCAAAATACATATTGGGTCCCTATAAGAAATTAAATTATTATACTAAATAAATAAACGAAAAAAACATTGTTTAGGCGTCCTTAATTCCAGGATTTAGTTTGGTTTTAATCGATTACGGCAATGCAACATATGGGCAATCTGCCGAGGAGAATGCCTCCCGGAGGTATTTTATAGGGAAACTGGGCGATATTTAAAAGTTACAAACGTGAAGAAAATTCGGAAAACTCCACGCGAACCCTCGACTAACTACCAGAGTTCGGTGAGCCACTGGCGAGTTCTTGGTCCCAGGGTAATTTGCTTTTTTGCACCCCTCTCCCCATTCGTACTTCTTAACTTTCTGCTTTCGTGTTGTGTTCCTGTTTAACCTTATGTGATGCATCGAAGATGTGGGAGCTCTTCTCTATTCCTTCAAAAATTCGAAACAGCTTGAACTTTAAGTCTTTCTGCAGAGAGCTGAGATCCTAATATGCATATGAAGAGTAGAAATGAGGAGGGAAAGACGGAGTAAATAAAAAAAAATACTTCATTCAATTCAATTCAGGAATATAATTTTACTCACAAATTTGTTTTTTTCTTTCAATAATAATACAGTTTTTATTAAATAGAAGTTAAAATTCTTGTGTCGTTCCATGACAACTCTTATAAAAATTTAATTTAATTTTTTTCCTTAGAAATTCAACTCTTAGTTCTGCATGGTTACCTGCAGACACATTATGCAAATTACAATTTACTCTTACAATAATATGAAATTTTCATTTAAAATATTCTTTGAAGTGTTTCTCTCTTGTTGATCAACACGTTGTAAATTTAATTCCAAATTATCATAATACATATTTATTTATTATTGTATTTTTAGTAAAATAGATGGGTTTTTTTATTTGGTAAATTCAATTATATAAAACGATTATGCTAATGTTTTCGTGTAATTTTATTAAATACGATTGGTGATAATGTGATAAATTGCGTTATAATTTCGATTCGTAATTTACAAGCTCTCGTATGAATTTATTTTTATTTATTTGCTAGATTTATAAATTAGAAATGAAGATGGAACATAAAATATAGAAGAATCTGTTTCGTTACTCGACGCCATGTTGAGTGCGCGGCGCGCTTGGATAATCGCTCAAACTTAGTATTCATTTAGAAATCTTTATATATAATTAATTCTTATTACATTCTTTAAAAATACAATTTAATAATGCTTTTTACATATAAAAAATAAATATAAAGCGTTATATTTATTATTATTTGTATGAGAATTGTTTTATTTAAGTAAATTATATAGTTTATTTTCTTTTAGAGATTTTTTCACTAATTAGTAGTTACCCTGTAATCCCTTTCATAATGCTGAGCATCCTCTCCCACCCACTGTGATTCCTATTGACTCTATCATCTTTTCTCCTTAGAAAAGTCGAGATAATCTCCCCTTACGCTTCACAGTAATAAGCAATTCATCACCCCTTTTGTCTCTTCCCAGCAACATTAATCAATCTCATCCCATAATAATGTGATCTAAACAATCGTCCAAATTTTTTAAATACCAAATTTCTACAGAAATCCTCCTATTCTGATCGTTTGAAGATGAGACATTTGTAGATTCCATGTATATCATCCACCAAATAGTCTATCATTCGGGGTCTGTTCGTCTCCATAATTCATGATACTTTCTGCCATAATAAAACAATTAAAACAATGAATTTTGTAATAAAAATTGTGTTAGTTTGAATATACTATATATAAAATGCGTAAATAACCAAATTATAATATCTCAGGATTTCTTAATCCTCTGTAAACCAAACAAAAACCTGTCAAGACGGAAATTCTGGTACCTGGTGGTCTGTTTTATATAGACTTTAGTGTATAAAACATTTAAATTTTCACAATATCTTAAATTTTTCGATTAATTATTTTGGTTACAGTGCCCGTACCATGTGTACCAATCTAGTATAATGTACATTTTCATATAAATCAGCGAAAACGCCTTTATTTATTGTTTGATAGCTCAAGTATTGTACACAAGACAACCCTTCGAGCTGCAATATTGATTAATCTACCAAAAAAAAGATCTTTTTAAGATAGATGATTGACCTTTCTAACTATATATCTACTTTCAAGCTAACGATACGAGTGAATGGTTTTGCCATTGTGTTGTGTCCTATTATTGGATCTTAAACTAACGAATGGACTATTTGTATGTATTGTACGGAAGCCAAACCTTTTCTGCCAATGTAAAAAGTTTTTATGGAACCGACTGTAAACACATAACGAATTATAAATTTCACTTTACCGATATTACACAGTAAAAACAACAAGGTACTTATAGTAATAACGTATCATTATTTTGATTTAAATAATTCGTACATTAATGATAATTACATGAAGAATGATCTACGATACAAACAGCAGACATTTTTTAATATTTTCTTCAAACTGTAATCTTATAATCCTTATATTGAGGGAAATGAAATAATGAAACATTTATCTTTGTAAAAGTTTACTATTTTCACCAGTACATCTTTAAATAAGTATCATTTTTTCATTATACAAGAATATACTTTAACTTAAAATTGCATTAAAAATATATTACATATATAAACAAACCTCGATTTAGTGTCACAATTTGTTTGGTTAAAACACTAGCATTAAATCGAATATGGCACTAAACTGAATGAACTCAAATAAGCAGTAATAAATTCTGTAAACAGCGCTAAATAAAGGTATTGAGCATTTACATTACATTTATCTGAAAAGCCACATCATATGCAGTTTAAAACCAGTGTTTTCTCTGACTAGTGTTCAATTTTATTTGTGTTTTATTGAAATTTGATAACGATAACAGCGAAGAATTTCCGAATTTATCGATTCTAATCACTGAAACTTTTAATAGTTTATTGAAACGAGAGGATCAATTTGTAAAACGTGAAATTTTTGTTGAAGTGGTTCTTCTGTATCATTAGGATCTGTATACTTTTCAGTTGAAGGAACAAAATCGATAACATGGAGTATGAGATTTCTACTAAATACGTTTTCAGCGTGTATTGAATATGATAAATTTCAAAATGATGTCTGTGCAGAGGATAATCTTTTGATGGTATGCTTTTGAAAAGTTAATGGACTGTAATGGCAAATTATTTTCATCTGTTTTATTCTTAACAGAAAGGTTTAACGTTCTCATTTCTGTTAACAAGATACACATTTTACTTCCTTAATTAATATGTAAAATTTATAATGACTAATTAGATGTGCTTATAACACTTTCCTTTCTTAAAAAAATTACAGTAAAACCTCGATTTAGTACCATTATTTTGCACTAAATCTTTAATATTTATTTTTTTTTGGTAGCGCTTTACGAGGATGGAGTTAATTATGGGGCCGCTATATCGAGGTTTAATAGTAATTATCATACAG
Source organism: Centruroides sculpturatus (assembly GCF_000671375.1). NCBI lineage: Eukaryota > Metazoa > Arthropoda > Arachnida > Scorpiones > Buthidae > Centruroides > Centruroides sculpturatus. Next base: position 107,335 of record NW_019385073.1, on the reverse strand, counting down.
AACGAATTTGAAATAACATCGTAATAATGATGATTGGACGTGTGTGTTAAGTACACGCTACTCTACTAGTTTTATTGCTACAGTAATTTAATAAATTTATTTAATTCTTTGAAAAGAATCTTCAAATTTCTTAGCAAATTCTTTCAGTTTGCAGGCGTACAAGTCGAGAGTAGATTAATTATTTTACTTTTGTAGATAAATCACAAGATAAATAAGTAATTGTAATTAAATAAATCTATAGTGTAATTGTATTAGATAAGTGGCTAATACATCGAAAATGAAGAACAAAAATATATCCAAATTGCAAAAATATGTTTGACTTTACTTAGAATTATTTGCTATGCTTTTAAGTAAAGTGAATAAGAATCCTTGATACAAAATTATTTTATCTGTAAAGATCTTAGATACTTATCTTATAATTTCTTATTTCGATCACGTTAAAGCATTTATTCAATAATAAAATTTTTCTAACCTTTGTAGAAATCTCTTCGAAAGAAAGAGGATACAAATTGTATTATCTTATTCTTCTAACAGAACTGCAAGACTTGCATCATCATCATCATCGTGTTCTTCTGAGAGGAAAGATGCAAGACTTTAACACATTCCAAAATTTAACTTTTACTTCAATTCTTTCTTCAAAAACTTTAATTTTAAATGTAAAAATATTAATTATATTGTTTTTCTAAAGTAAAATTAACAAAATTTGGCTAGTTTTTCACGTGAATGGAATTGTTTTCTTGTAACAAAACTCAATAGTTTCTTTATACAGAAAGCTGCAATTACTGACATAATTATACCATTTGCTTATAAATTTAATAACGGACAGATACTATTATACATGCGATTATATTTAGATGAAAATTCAAAGAAATTCCCGATTATGAATCATAAAAATCATGGAAAAATATCGATTAACAATATCTCACACGAGAGTTACAAATTCGACCACTGACAAGAAAATACTTTGTCTTTTTAGTATTTTCTAATTATAACTTACGAGTGAATTAAGAGATCGTAAATCAATAAATTTGATTTTTTTTTATTAATAATTCTTCTTTATTATCTTTTACATCATACAATTTTCTTATCGCCGTATGTAGTAATTAAAAAGGATCTTACACAAATAAATTGCAAAAATTTCATAAAATTTAGAACTTTTTAAGTAAATTATTATATATAAATTTAAATTAGTGTATAAATTTTTATATATAATGAAG
>NW_019385073.1:91606-104432 GCF_000671375.1 Centruroides sculpturatus | reverse complement strand
ATTTCCGTGTTATATGAATTCCATGTTGTACGAGTCACTTAGATTTTACAATTACGTGTACCGGACTGTGAACGGCTCACGTATTTGTAAAATCTAAGTGACTCGTACAACATGGAATTCATATAACACGGAATTATCTACAGTGTTATAGGGTGGTCGACTGTACACGCTGTCATTGCAAAAAGAGGTGTTCCAGGAATAAATGCAGTTGTAAAAGCAACGGACTCAAAGTGCCATAACAGTTTAAGTTATTGCAATAAATAAGATTGTATAACGTTAATCACATAATTTATGTGTAAGTTTATTATTGTATTATTTTCTTTAATGATTTAGAACGTACTGTTCATTTTAGGGTTAACAGTTTTTTACATGTGCCGTTACTTAAGCTTTCTCCTATTTTGACATATTAAAAAGTTGCAATTATAAAGAATTATTTGTAAATTCTATTTGTAAAGTTATTAAAAGTAAAAAAAAAGAGAGATATAGAAAGTAAAAATAGCTCTTTAAAAGGACTAAGTAATTGGATCCTATTAAATAAAATATTCTAAAAATTAAATTATAATTACTCTCTTCTGTAAGAACGTTGAATAATATTTACTAATTATTATTCCAATTAAATTTTATTAATTTTTTATATATTTTTCTACTCCACATCAGAAATTTTAAGGTATTTTTTTTAAAATTTAAGATGAATGGAATTAAAGAAATTATTAATTGTTAATTTACTTAAGTACATAACAAAGGGTTGACGGGGATTTACACTAAGAATATTAATTTTAATTTAAAACACGAAATAATAAACTCTGTTTTATCGTTAAAATTAAAAGTATATTATTTGAAAAAATATAAAAATAATTAAATTATTATTTATTTTAAGCAATATTTAATCTTTTGTTTATGCTTTTTTTTAATTAATTATAATTAAATTTCCTTACAGAAATTATAATTTATTGAAAAATTTTATAGTTTTATAATTAAATAAAGTTTATACAAAGATTAATTATAATTAAACAATGCCGGTTTTATATTTTATTCAATTTTATTAAGCTTAATTAAGTAGAAACAACGATCTTAATTTAATAAACTTGGATCCACTTAACATTTAAGAATTAATATTTTTCCGTTATAATTAACGAATTTCTAATCATTTATAATTTTTCATTGTAATGAAGAATGTATATTTCAATTAATTTAATGCAAACAGACACACGAACTAACCAACAACATGTTGATGATGCACAAACCCACAACCAGCGTGTTTAGGGGTTTTATCCACAAGGCCAATGGTGGGCCAACTGTGCCAAGGCCCAAACTGTAAAATTTCTGATGTGGAGTAGAGAAAGTTATAAAAAATTAATAAAATTAATTGGAATAATAATTAGTAAATATTATTCAACGTTCTTACAGAACACAGTAATTATAATTTAATTTTTAGAATATTTTATTTAATAGGATCCAATTACCTAGTCCTTTTAAAGAAGTATTTTTACTTTCTATATCTCTTTTTTTACTTTTAATAACTTTATAAATAGAATTTACAAATAATTCTTTATAATAATTGCTTATTTAAAGTTCTAAAACTAAAGCCGTAAAGTGAAAAAAAAGAAAATAAAGTTTAAATAAAAAATTTATCTTAAAATAATTTACATTTTAACAGATTTAAATGCAGAATATATCAATTTATATATTCAGCAGAACCTCTAATAACGGGCACATCTAAATAGCGGCCATGTTTAAGTTACTTTTGGGGAGAAAAAAACTATACAATAGAACTTGGAAACAACGGCCATCTCCGAACAACGACCATCTTTTATATTTCCATCAGTGGTCGTTGTTCGGAGTTTATACTGTATGACATAGGCAAGGTTTAGTATCTGTTCTATGTTTTTTCAAAGTAATAATTAGAAAACGATAACAACACAGAGCAGAACAGGCAAATTACATGTTAAAACATGTCAAAACTTGTATGGATCTAGTGTTACGGAATGAGGAAAATCAACACGAGGGGATCCAACGGGTTACTTGCCGAGAGGATTGGCACCTATTTCGGTGTTAGACACGTGAGAATATTGAATGTTTCCATGTGTAAGCCACAGCTAGAAACATTATAGAATACAACTTTTAAAGTTTACCTGTGAGTTTTCAATTACTCATGTGCAAAAATTTTGTATTAAGAGTGGAAATTTAAAACACAAGTAATAAAAATCAAGCAACGAGTTGTATAACTTTCCAGGCAAGAGTTAAAATTGCGTGTGGCGCCATCTGTTACGAGATTTCGTTTTAAAAACTTTTTATGTTACTAGTTATTATAAAATGGCAAAAACTTAATTTTGAGGGTAGAGACGAGCTTTATAAAACAAAAAAATTGCAAATGCTAATAACGAGTAACATCTTTATTAAATCCTGAGACATGACACACGACCTCCTCTATCTGCCCAACTTCTTGGCGTTTAGCCACGAAAATTTAACAGAATTTGTGCCCATAGTATACAAACCTCCCTGCAAAATTTCAGAAATGTTTAACTAAAGGCACAGGAGTTATTCAATTTCAAAATGGGTAAACAAAATCGCGCCCCCCACACGCATTCACACGTATAGAAAAACAACCCGAAATTCTTGCATTTCTCGACGTTTCGAGATCCCCTAGTCTAAAAGTGTAAAAATCTTGGTGGGTCATATTTTGATCACTCGCCATACTTTCCCTGTTATATACAATAGCCAGGAAAATAAAAACAATGTGACCTAATCAATGAATGACTGTTCCAGAACACTCATTCATTATGTCTTTTCTATAATAACCTTGTTATTGTATCTTGTTAAAATCAATAAAATAGTGTTTCTATATTGGGAAAATTTGTGTTGTTTTATAAAATTTCTATGTTTTAATGATATAATCGAGCGTTTATCGATATAAATCTCTAAAACAATGGTATTATTAAGCAAAGACTATTTTTCCCAAATCTTTCTAAGTTAATTTTACAAAATTGTAAACTTAATTACACAATTCAAAGTGATTTTCTAGAATAGGAAAACAATTTATAACATTGAGCTATGACAAATCAGACCTCGATTTACGACGGTTTCTATGCTTCAAGTCGTAACAACGAGGTGTATTATAAATACTTAACTGAAAAATGCCTTAAAATTTGTATTTGAGCTCACACATTTTACCTGTGTTACGTGTAAAAGGGCAAGAAAATGCGGAGAAGTAAGAGAAAAATGCACTGATTTAATTCGAAAAGCATAATAGGAAAGAAAGAAGAGGAAGAGGTAAAATTCAGGATTAAGATAAGACTTTTTGTGTTTAGCTCTTAGGATTTAGGACAAGTGTTTTCTTCAGATTACTTGTTAATCAGGAATAAAAAATACTTACAATGAAAGCCCACATAAATTAGGTCTGTAGGACTGTAAACAATGACTAATTGCTGTAAAAATTATTGTAAATAATCCAATTATATCAGAAATATTCATTATTTAATTAATTAAACATCATCCTATAGAANTAAAGTTAATTTTAATTAATTTTAATATCGCAATTTAATTTTTGTATAAAGTTTTCGAGTAGAATTAAATTAGAAATAAGGTTTCATATATTCTATTAATTAAATTTCTGTAGTAATTATTTTTTAAATATTTAATAATTGTTAAATAATAATAATAATAATAATAAACGAACGTTTACAATTCATGACGTAATAATCAGAAATTTGAAAGCTGAGATTTAACTGTTACGTAATAATCGAATATTGAGTTAAATTTTAATTATTGCGTAATAATTCGAATTTTAAATTACGCAACAATGCAGCAACGTAATTACTACGTAATAATTACGTGATTGTTTAATTAAACGTAAGTGTTATGTTTTATTGTGACGTAATTTTACGTGCACGGGTGCAACAGTACGTAATAGTTACGTAACAATTAAACTGAATTTAACTTTCAGTGCTTTTATTACGTAACAATTTTACAAATCTGATATTGATAGTTTTCAGAATCAGGCCCGGCTTTGGCCTAAAGAAAAATTACGTAACAGTATAGGGCCTAGATGTGACGAGGTAGCGTAAATTGATTATAAAAGTCCCAACACTTACCGAGTGGATGAAACCACTAAAAACTAGTCATGGGTTCGTGCCTCAACTACTGGCTGACAACGTGGTGTTTTCCGCATCTTAAATAAAATTAATAATTATAACTATAAAAACGTTTAAAATATAAATAAATTTAAATTTAATTTCCGCATTTAATCTGATTTTTAAAGGCATTTTAAGCTTGACTCTGTTTAAAATGTCATTGAAAAATTAATAAATAAAAATGATATAAATTCTCCGCTTGATCTGATATAATTTTCTGATAAAATATTAAAAAAAGACAATAAAACAAAATTAAATTTCAAAAAATTCTCCATAAATTCTCTTAGAAAGGTTACGTTTTATTTGAATTCTCAAGTCAATTTTTTAGTAAATACTTCCTTATCTTAATAACAAAAAATACGTTTGTTTTTATATAAAATAATATTAAAATATTTTTAAAATAATAAATAAAAAACTTTTTACAAAGATAAGAATTTAAACCATAAACAACCGTGTGATTTCCTTATATTTTTGTACATTATACGGACTGAATTCTTTTCTTATCAGAATTATTTAGGTGAAAATTTCGTTTAAATTATTTTTTAAAAATTATTTATATTTAAAATTAGATTGCTAATAATGCTTTTCACACTTTTTATGATAAAATTTGTCAAAAATATTATTTAAATTGTATTATTTTTGTCACAAAACGTGCAGAAATGTATTGAACTTTCATCTCTTTCACTGCGAATAATTATTTAATTTATTATTATATAAGTATTATAAATGAATTTATTTATAATTATACATGTTTACTTATGTATCACGTACTTATATTCAGTGTATTTTAATTTAGATTCGTTATATCGAGTGTTTAATCGATGTAACGATTGAGTTTGATTTAAAGCCTGCAATTAAGGGACCATGAAAGTGTCATCTAGAGAAGGTTACTGGCATCATTTCTACTTTCATTACTACTGCACTTGCACAATAGGGTCGAAAATTTCTGATTTTTTTTGGTCAAATAAATGCTCATAAATTTGCAAACTCGGAAGTTTAATAATTACTCATTGTAAACAGCTTTTCAAGGAGGTTAGAATGGCGTATATCCGGTTATTCGCCAATCGTTGCCAAGTTACACGCCCCAATGTATACCGGAAATGACGTATCGCGTGATTTTAGGGGTTTAGCTCAGCAGCTATTAGGTACACGACATTGAAACCGCTAAAATTAAATAATGTTTCTTAAAGTTGTATTTTAACCAAATTTTCATGTTTTCAGGGTACAAATAATCCCTAAATTTTCATATTTATCGGTTCTGAGAAGTGATGTCATTTGGCTCGACGTCTTATGCATTTTTTGAGATTAATCTCATCAATATTGAACCAGTGGTTTGGGCTGTATTCTGGCTACATTTCACCATTTCTTATATGCAGATTAAGGAGCTGCGATACACTCGAGTAAACTTTTAACATCAGGGTCTTGTAGTTCTTCGGAAGGAGATTCCAACAAAAAAAAGTTTGGTTAAAATCGGACTATTCAGACCTTAATAATTTAGTTTTGAAACATCCGCTGAAGTGTTTTAATTGTGGGTCAAACATTTTATGATGTCCTTGATGCAGGTATTTCTTTTATTTTTATGAATTTTATGTTATATAAATACCCAAATATCTTTCGTATTGTGTAAATTAGTATGTATGATTATATAAGATTGTGTAAGAGCAAACAAAAATAAACTGTTCCGTTGTTAAGCGAGCTGTCCTAACTCGAATCCTAAGTTTTCACATGCTCAGTGTTATAATGTAATCTTGTGGCTCCTGGAATACCAATAGATAATAAAGAATATAGCAATTTAAATAATTATTATAGATCATTTTTACCAGTTGCAAAGGCGGGGATTTTTAAATATGAGATCATAAATAGGGAGGTTGTAGAATCTCTGCGTTAAAACAGTAAATTTTAAGAATTATTGGTACTTTCTAATTAATTAAAATTTTAAGATTACGTCTAATACCTTATTTTAATTATTTTTAAATTTTAACTTGTAAAAACAAAGGATAATGTCCATAAATGTTTTTACAAAACATATAATTTAATTGTTTGAAATTATTTATATATCACGATAGAGAGCAATACTCAATCATTTTTCTTTAATTAGCGGGGATGTAAACGTACGAAAATGTAAAATTTATATAACGTAACTGCAAAATTTTAAAATTATGTAATATTAGTTGATAATACTGTACAATAATAAGTATTATAGGTCCACATTTAATCCTGTTTCATCTTTAAGTTATAGCATATTAGAGGCTCTTCTCTATCAAATAATAAATTTAAAAGGCCTTAAACTGTATCTTCTAAGCTTGAATTTCCAGCCCATCAGTATCTTAGTGGATAAAACCAGTGAGCAATGATGGTTGGTTGCTGGTTCGTACTTTCTAATGGCATGTGTATAGTTTCCCTGGTTTTTATGTGTCTAACATCTAAACGGGTGAGTTACTCATAGAAAACCTTTCGGGAAGAACTCCCCTATTGGCATATCACAAATATTATGTTGCCTTATCTTGTCCTTTCATCCGGTAGCGGCATACGTTACGACGTTTCAAAAGTAGTAATTCAGTTTTTAATCTTACTTTTTTAAGATAAAACATTTATTTGTTGTTAAAATTTATTATTTTTAAAAAAATATAATACAGTTTTTAACGCTGGAGTCATCAAAAAGGTAAATCATGAAGGTCTCTGGGAACATCCGAAAGGCACCGATTTCATCAATTAAATGCTTTTATTGCTTTTAATAATTAAAATATTTTATAAAGTTATATACAATTAATTTTAAAATGCAAAGTTTAGAAAGAAAATGAACAAAAATTACTATTGAAAACAGTTATGAAAAGGTGCAACATTAGTTTCGGGTTTCGTCTGAAAATTTCATCAATAAAATATTTTTTCTTGCAGAATTTTTATTTATTCTTACAAAGTGAGCAATACATTGGACTGATTTACATATTCTACAGTAATTTTCTGAATTTTTACAATAAAAAAGCTCATCTGAAATGATTTATCATCATTAAATTGTCATCGGTCAAGTGGTCATTCATCACAGCATTGACATTTATCGATGTAAAAAAAATACATGAAAAATTGTAATTCAACTATATGTAAAGGAAAATAATATTTAAAATATTAATTTCTAATTTAAAATGCTGAAAGAAGCCAAAAATCTACAAGCCGAAATGTTTCGGGCTATAATTTGGCTAATCATTAATTAACCAAACTTGTTGTGATGGGAATAATGATCTTGGCACGAGATGGCGCATTTTAGGACAAATTACATACATGTATTAATTAATTATAGCCCAAAATTATAAATTATTAATTTTACTGTATTTTTAAATGGAGTAAAAATATTTTTTTTTATTATTTAACGTAACAAACTAAACCCCCAGTTTAAAGTGATAAATAAAAATATTAATTCTTATAATTATTTTTATATATAATTTAATATACTTTAAACTTAAGAATAAGTAATTAATTTAATTTATAATGTAATACAGTCAAACCTGTGAACAACGGCCACAGACATAAGAAGTAGCCGCTGTTAAGAAGTTATTTCGTATTCGTTTTTTCTTTATGACCAAGAAAAAAATGGCTGCCGTTTAGTGGTGGTCGTTATTGGGAGGTTAGACTGTATATAAATAAGAAATTTAATATCTTACAGTATTAAATAAATAAAATTGTGAATTAAATTGTATAAATGAAAGATTTTAAAGTACTTTCTTTCCCTTTTTTACTGGGTTTAAAATTATTTTTCTTCATTCAGTTTAAGAGCAATCAATAATCACGAAGCGATTAAAGTTTGCTGAGAGAAATTGGATCCTTCGAATTTAATTTCCATAGGAAAACACGTTTCGAGGGGGATATTTTTATGTGAATTTACAAGAAATGAAGCAAATTAGATAGAAAAATATTAAATATTTGCTCGAATTTCAAATCATTAAGATGAATTTATTTTTTAAAAAACTTCAATTATTAATATTTTTTTTAAAACTTTCAATAATAAAAGTCGTTCATTTATTTATTAAATAAATGTATATATATTTTAATAAAAAATTAACTAAATTTAAGTAATTTTATGAAATTTTTTGACAGATTTAATAGAAAAATGATCTAAAAAGCTATTTTTTTTATTATTCATTAAATTCTTATTTTATTCGTAAATTTACTTTGTGTCCTTTTATAAAACTTTTCCAATTTATAAAAGTTCGATTTTTTTTCTATTTTGATTTTATAGAAACTGATAAAAGTAAATAATTCTTATAGGCCTGTAAGACATTATTGTTATTATTTTATTTTAAGCTAAAAAATAATGTCTTTTTACGTAATTTTATAAATTTAAAGATTAAAAACTCATTTTAATTTAAAAACTTATTGTATTTATCACTTATAACTGTTAATAATTAGACTAAAAATAGTTTTTATTATTTATTATCGTTATTTTTTATTATAATACTATTAATTTTAAACTTGAACCAATTAACGTTTCGATATTCTGTGCATTCAGCCAATCAACGTTTAAATTTAATAAATTCTTTCTGGTGTTGCATCTTACTTATTTTTAGTGAACCTTCCTGTGTTCAAACAAATTTCTTCTCGGTTTAACCTTTCTGTCTATGTTATTTGTGCATTTTATTATAATTATATACTTAAATTTATATTAAAATATGAGATAAAACATTCCTTAGAAATTGTTACATATCAATAATATTCAATTATTTGATATCTTTCAATGATTATTTATGAAAAACAGATTTTATTAATTTCCTCACATATGGATCAATTATAATTTTATCCCTCATTCATGCAGACTGACCAAATTGACTTCAGAGTAATGAACAAAATTCTAGCCAATTATGCAGCCTACAACAAGTTACTGCTGTAGACCAATTACCCATAGAAAGTCCTCCTTAACAGATCGCTTATGTGCCATGTACTGTACAAACAAACAAACAATGGACTCAATACTATATAAAGGATCCGCAGAGCCTTTTTCCTTGGCCCTTACTTTTAAGAGGGCCTTAAAAATATTTGTACAAAGAATTCATTCTCTTATAGGATCTAAAAAATAAGTATCCATGTGCTTCTCTTGGTCTCTGAGGGATCGAGATGTCCTGGCCACTTCCAATAATATCAGTTATTTTTTCAATAATCTATTATACTTAAGATATCAGGAAAAAATAAATCCGGAAAATCCAGATAAGTACATAAGTGGAATTATTGAGATAAAGTTAATAGAATGACGATAAAAAAATGGGCTTTCATTACGTTAAATTCCTAATTATTGTACTTTTAATTAAACTATGCAATTTACTGCTGTATAGGCCTATATATGCCCCAAAAATCAGTTAACCATAATAAAAACTAAATTGCAATTAATTTGATTAAGAAAAAAGACGATTAATATACAATTGAAGTATTCTTCCTCCATTTTCTAATACTATGTTGTTTCGGATTCAATTTATGATGCATATTCACAGGTCGATTTGGAGTATACGAAAACAAACAAAACATGGTTAACTGAGTTTTGGGTCATCTTATATTGTACAAGATTACATGTTTAAAATAAAATTTAGCCTGTATTCGTTTAATTCTTCCGTTATGCTAATAAATGTTATATACTGTATATCCAAGAAAATCTGGTCAAGGTTGACATTGTGACGTAACTTCGTACCTTTTAAAATATAGAGCATAATTAAAAGTCAGTTTACTGAGACATAAAAAGTAAATCAATTTAGTTAACTGACTTTTAAACCACCTTGTAGACTAGTGCATTAATTAATAAGAATTAAATGTATATACTGCAACTGACTACTGTATTAATAAATGAAAGTGTTGCACCTTTTCTTTATTGTATTCTCGTCTCTGTTCACAAGATATGAGGGAAGACAAAATGATGTTTTAATTACAATAATTAAGAGTTAAGTGACGTTTTTCATTCTTTTGTGTCTCGTTAACAAGAGTTATAAAGAAGTAAAAACACCATTTAGTTTGTATCTGGAACGATGCTATTAATTATAAAATGTATCACAAAGGGTAGTCATTAACCATTTCTAATGTATTTTTTATTATCGCGTTAAAAACAGAATCACGTTTTTCTTTTTATTTACGAAACAATTACACTTGGCATATTTTATGGTAAATTACAAGGAAAATTACAATATGTAAATGTAAGTACGTTTAAATATTGAGGATAGACGACTAGATGGACGAGACAATTATGGCAGCCTATTGATCTTGGAAAACCAGATCAAGTCCGGACGATCAAGAAATTTCAGGACTTTTTCGGGGTGACCTGTCTTCTTTCGGGCGATCTGGGGTTGTCTATTTTTGGTATTCCCGTTCCTCACCACACGGTGGGCATTGGTTATGTCATGCTGAGTTAAAAGGTTAGGGTTCGAATCTGTTGCATCCTATGATTCTTTATAATTGGCTGAGAGTCTCCATTCCGGAACTAGCTGTTTTTTGCTTGTACTTCGGGTTCGAATCTAGACGGATCCGAATTCCAAGCGCGAGTAGGTGTGGTTAAGAGTTTCTCACAGCTATCTGATAAAAATATCTCTGGATAATAAACTCTTTATGGCGTGGTAATGAAACGAACTCGCAATGTGCTCCAGCTATTGTTTCTTGTGTCGGGTGAAGCGTAAACTGCCTACTCGAGTAATCAGGTACTGTACGTCGTTGTAAAAAACATCATTTTCATTTCACCAGCTGAAAATTCATGGGGAGGTAATTGCTTAAACTGAGTAAAGAAGCCTCCACACACCGCAGAATCATGATGGGAATTCTATGGGCCTAATCCTCAGTTGCAATCCTTAAATCGTCAGCATTTTTGGTAATACCATCCCGGGCCCTGCAGAACGGCAAGGCATAGGGCCGAATTTATTAACTGGTAATCATAGAAGAGATACAGGAAGACTTATTAGACAGCTATACTTATCAGAAAAATTTTCATTTAGTACAGTATACGCCATTTCTTTATTAAGGCCTTCAGTATATGTAATAGCAAAACAAAGTTAGAAAGCTGTTATATTTTTGAATATAATAAAATGCTCTATAAAAGTTTATTTTAACAGATACACATGTAATAAAATGATTCCTTTGTAACAAATGTTTTCGAGACCCCAAGAATATAAGGCCCAGGCAAAATACTCATACTGGTTTTCCTGGTCGTAATATCAATCGTATTGTTGGCATTCTAGCTAAAAAATTATATTTGACGACTCAGCCCCGAATGTCCATTATAGGTCGAGTGCATAAAACCACTGAACAAGTTCGTGGGTACGCATCTCACCAACGAACTGGCACGTGTAGTTTTCAGGGTTTTCTTTACGTTTCTAACATCTAAATAGGTTCAATTGTGCATATTTCCGTAGAAAATTTTCCTGGAAGGCATTCCTCTAAGCCAGTGTTTTTCAACCTTCTTGAATACGCGACCCCTTTACAAGTTAAAAAATTTTGGCGACCCCCCGCAGCCATATTAAAACTGTCAGTGATTTTAAAAACTACGTATTTAATTTTCTTTCTGTTGAGATTTAAATATCGATCAAAAAACTAATTGTACTGTAAAATAAACAGGCACAGCCTTCTCACTGAAATTGTAGTTTTTTTTTTTTATTGTAGTGTAGGACCTACAAACACTTGTCTTTTTCTTTTACTCGCGACCCCCCGCGTATGCCTTTGCGACCCACCTGGGGTCGCGACCCACAGGTTGAAAAACACTGCTCTAAGCAGATCGCTCATGTGTTGCGTTGCCTTATCTCATCAGTCAATCCCAACCCTAAATATTTACATTATTTAAATGCAAATTCTACAACTTTAAATAAAGTTTCATTGTCGTCTTTTATAGTTTTAATTCTTTGAAAATATGATTTCTAAGTGTTTCATAGTTTAATTTATATACCTACCGCTATTTTTAAATGGAGCTACTGTACGATTCACTTACAATTTGTAAATATCTTCCTTTCCTCTTCAGATTAGGCATTATATTAACAAAATTTTGTTTTTAATTTAATTAATAAATAATTTATGAAAAATTTATCTTGAATTCACCAAATAGTTTCTAAGCACTTACTTTATTAAAGCTTTATTTAGCAAAATTAAAAGCTTTTAATTTTAAAATTTGATTAATTTGTAGCTTAGATATTTGTTTTTATTCATTAATAATTAATAATTAATTTACTTAAAATTTAAATTGTTATTATACAGTGATTTGGCAATACGGGCAGATCTCTCTAGGCGACGTACTGTAAGAACGGCGTAGGATCCTTCACTAATAAAATTAAACAAAGTAAGTTTGTCTTTATATATTGTAATTATATTCCATAAAGCCCTACCTAAACATAAAACAACAACACAAGACTATAAATAGGAATAATCTTCTATTTTACAGAGTGATACAATATGCAAATATTTTCTCGTATCGTAAGTAATATATAACATACAATAGCGCCATTAAAAGATGCAGTGAATATGTAAATTAAACTATGCAAATCGTTACAAATTATATTTTCAAAGAACAAAGTGGAAACATTATGTAGGTAGAAACCGTTAAATCACTGGAAACATAGTTAACGTTTTTGAATAACGTCCGGTCTCAGCAGTTAAAATCGTAGGTAGAAATCTAGGACAGAACAACGCGATTGGGACTTTAACAGGGCTGTAGAGCAAATCTATAGGAACAAAAAAGTCAAAGCAACCAT
>NW_019385073.1:53125-88257 GCF_000671375.1 Centruroides sculpturatus | reverse complement strand
CCTTAACTACATCACACATTAATTGTTTTTAGCAATTTTTAATAAATTCCATTTTAACTTTTAGTTTAAAATTATTCTAGAAACATTTCACAACAAAAACTTCGTTCTTATCTAGCATTTATTCTTCTCGGATGTAGAAAATGAAGTAACGGTAGCCAACTACAGCTTTCCGCACTCAATATTGACCCAACGATTCATCATACAAATACATGACAATATGTGACATCACCGTTTGAAAATATCAAAAATTAGGCATCTTCCCCCGCTTACCATCTTACCCCGAATCACTCTATGCGTTGCAGTCAGACCAGTTTTTAGTTAGGATGCGTTTTAACTAGTTAAAACTAGTTTATACTGGATGTGTTTGTTAAAACCCGTTTTGTCTAGTTAAAACTAAAATTTACTGCTAGTCAAAAATGAATTTGAGTTAAAACTAGTCTCAACTAGGCAAAACGGGTTCTAACTAAAAACGGGTTTTGACTGTAACATATATACGGACTGGTTTCTTAAAAAGCAAAACATTAATTTTTTAATATTTTTATGAGATAAGCCGAGGACCAAGGGGCGATCCTTAATTAATGACCGCTTACCGGCACGGACTGGTGAAACCCAATCTCAATGTCTATGGGTGGCTTGGAGTTTATCGGAAACGAGCAAATTGAACGATAGCTATTTCCAGTCAGGAACTGACACCAGTTAGGATAAATACATGCGGATCTTAAATGTGAATAGAAGCTCGATTAAACTGTCGAGTGCGCGCAAATAAGTCGAGAGGGTGTCCGTTTCCCGAGTGAGAGACAGGCAAACGGGTTTAACATACATAACAGAAGTTTAATATATATCTAAGCTAGGATACATGAGAAAATACAAGCTATATGACTAAATATGGCGATTACGTGAGGATATTATCAAATGTTACAAGGCGTCGCGACTATTCTACTACCTATGCCGCGAGCGTGGGCCGGGCTTATATGAGAGATCGCATCTCGAATCGGAGAGAGAATTTACAAACAGCAGTTAGCAGAAATACCTCAGAGGGAGAATGCTATCTTCTCGGTGGGTGGAGGAGTGTATAGTCATTGTCCGAAGATCGCTCGGTGACGGATGGAAGTTGGATCGGTAGGTTCTGTATGGCGTTGTTCCCTTGACGTGGTCTGCCGGTCTGCCGGGTAGTTGGTGGATTGAACTCCTTTATCTTTACTCGGGATGTTCACTACCTTTACCTATATATCAAAAACTTTGTGTACACGCTATTCAAAGGACGCAGAAAAAGTATTTTGAGAAGAAAATTTATAGTTCCAAAATTGTTCGCTAGGGGACAAATGGCGCTGCAAGCAAAGAAATGAGAAATCGTCGTAATGTTGCAACATTGGCATACTTAAAGGATAGTATTGCGTTACACGTGCGAAGAATTACGGGGTCTAGATCGAAAGTTCGTATGNGTGGCCAGCCCGTTGCGAGGATCGAACCCACGACCAACTCTACCACTGTTTGGTGATTTTATCCAGTCGGGCATTAGTGGGCAATTTATTTCATAAACCGAATTTTAAGCCGAAAGATGAAGATTAATGTACAAAATGCTGAATTTCAAGTCGAAAATTATTCAGTAATTTTATTTATTTTTATTTAAAATAATGTAAAGATGAGTTATTATAAATATAATTCCTTTGTTTGTTTGTTTTTTTAAAGTTTAAAACTATTATAAGATGGCGATTTACAAAGCCAACCGGATAAATCCTTTATATAAATAAATATATCATACTTAAAGGATAGTATTGCGTTACACGTGCGAAGAATTACGGGGTCTAGATCGAAAGTTCGTATGTAGTTAATCGCGGTCTCCGATCCCTCATCTTTCTATATTTGGTCTCGATTATAGTAGTATTTTGTCCCTGTACACCATACTTTTCCTGATAACAATCTAGTCGTGTTGGTCGCCTATCTAACTCTGTTCTCTTTTATATTGGGACCGAAAATCACGTGATTTTTTTTAAATTAAAAGACAAAAAATGCAGCCCGGAATTGTGTCGAAGTTGATAAGGCTCTTGTGTGACTGTTCCTGGCACGCAAACAGTTAGTTAAGAATGCCATTAGGGGGAGAGAAAATAACAAAAACTTAAAAACAATAATTTTGTTGAATTACAATAAAAATCTCCATTTAAAAAAAATATTTAAGTATGAAAAATACTATGGCATCAATATCAAAGTTTAAATTGTGTGTGGTGCCATCTATTATGACTTGTTATTAAAAATAGCTTTTACATTATTAATTACTGTATTGTCAAAAGGTTAGAAAAAGCTTAATTTGGAGTATTTTTGTGTTGTTTAACTTTATATTTCTGTGTTTATTTTTAATTCAGTTTATATCTTTGTTTGTGTTCCTATTTTTTATGTTTCTATTGACTAATTTATGAATTTTTTAAAGTTTTGTGGCTTATGCTTTATACTATTTGTGTGTGCTTTTTTTGTAACAGCTATTTTTATTTGCGTTTGCCTCAAACAAATGAAGTGAACACATCAATGTAATTACATAAACAATGATATAAACGCATGATAAGAGGATCCATTAAAATTAATCAATAAAAATGTTCATTACACAAATATTTTTTCAGCTTTGAATAATCTTGAATATTTATCTCGCTCTCCTTCTACAATAAAAGTGGAGGATGCGCTTTAATTAAATTCTTTAATAAAGACTAGATTAATGGATCCTGTATTATTATTGTTTTTATAGTACAGTTATTAAATTCTTTTTCTGTTTTATAGTTAAATTATTAAATTATTTCATTTCAAAACTATATTAAAGCTTAATTTTGTTGTTGAAGAAATTGCTTTCAAAATAACGAAAATTTTTAATGTTATAATGTAATTTACTGCATGCTCCAAAAGTTAGTTAACTAGTGTAATGACTAAATTGCTGCCCTATTCGAATACTTAATTAATCGTAGTTATTTTAATCTAATTCCCATTTATTTCTATAAAAGATATTCGTAAGAATATTTGAAACACATTAACGTGTGGTTAACAGTCCCTGTGTTATATTGCACACTTTCTTATAAGATTATATTTTGAATGTTGTATATTAATTTTCTATTTTTCTATGCTAAATTGTATAAATTATTTGAGGAACCTCATAAATCTATTATGCTTAAAACTTGATGTTACTACATCCAAGTGAACACTGATAGTTTAATCACGAGTTCTCGCAAGTTCAACGAACTGGCCACGTGGAATTTTCCGGATTTTTTTACGTTTCTAACGCTAAATACAGATCAGCTTCCCATAGAAAGTCTTCTCGAGAGCATCGCCCATGTGTTTTCAACTTTACATATTAATTTGCATTTCGTTATTTTATTCTATCAGTCCAATCTTTTAAGAATATATTCATTATGGTTGGATACTGCAGTGACCACCAATGAATATATGCGCGAGTCTTACGTGCACTGGAAGAACTTCTAAGAGCTTATGAATGCACTTAAATATGGAATTTCTTTAAGTCATATAATAAAAGGAATTCATTTATAAAATCCTTTAAATATTTCTTATTTTTTAACAATTACAGAAAATGTAGGATATCATCTAAACATTCGCATGCAATATCTAATACTACCGAAACCGCCAAGTTTAAAATGTGATATTCTGGAACGGATTTGAACCGGGATCCTCCATAATCAATTCATGAGATAACCCGCTTAAGCCGCTGAACATAGGTTAGATTTGTTTATAATGTTTACAATAAATTAAAATTATGGTGAAATTATGCTCTTGCTAGAGAATGATTTCAATTTACCTATTCTATACTTAGGTCATGGGTTCGCGCCTCGTCGAGTTTTCTGGTTTCTTGCGTGTTTATAAACGTGAAGAAAATCCTGTAAACTGCACGTGGCCAGCCCGTTGCGAGGATCGAACCCACGACCAACTCTACCACTGTTTGGTGATTTTATCCAGTCGGGCATTAGTGGGCAATTTATTTCATAAACCGAATTTTAAGCCGAAAGATGAAGATTAATGTACAAAATGCTGAATTTCAAGTCGAAAATTACTCAGTAATTTTATTTATTTTTATTTAAAATAATGTAAAGATGAGTTATTATAAATATAATTCCTTTGTTTGTTTGTTTTTTTAAAGTTTAAAACTATTATAAGATGGCGATTTACAAAGCCAACCGGATAAATCCTTTATATAAANAACATTCCTTAGAAATTGTTACATATCAATAATATTCAATTATTTGATATCTTTCAATGATTATTTATGAAAAACAGATTTTATTAATTTCCTCACATATGGATCAATTATAATTTTATCCCTCATTCATGCAGACTGACCAAATTGACTTCAGAGTAATGAACAAAATTCTAGCCAATTATGCAGCCTACAACAAGTTACTGCTGTAGACCAATTACCCATAGAAAGTCCTCCTTAACAGATCGCTTATGTGCCATGTACTGTACAAACAAACAAACAATGGACTCAATACTATATAAAGGATCCGCAGAGCCTTTTTCCTTGGCCCTTACTTTTAAGAGGGCCTTAAAAATATTTGTACAAAGAATTCATTCTCTTATAGGATCTAAAAAATAAGTATCCATGTGCTTCTCTTGGTCTCTGAGGGATCGAGATGTCCTGGCCACTTCCAATAATATCAGTTATTTTTTCAATAATCTATTATACTTAAGATATCAGGAAAAAATAAATCCGGAAAATCCAGATAAGTACATAAGTGGAATTATTGAGATAAAGTTAATAGAATGACGATAAAAAAATGGGCTTTCATTACGTTAAATTCCTAATTATTGTACTTTTAATTAAACTATGCAACTTACTGCTGTATAGGCCTATATATGCCCCAAAAATCAGTTAACCATAATAAAAACTAAATTGCAATTAATTTGATTAAGAAAAAAGACGATTAATATACAATTGAAGTATTCTTCCTCCATTTTCTAATACTATGTTGTTTCGGATTCAATTTATGATGCATATTCACAGGTCGATTTGGAGTATACGAAAACAAACAAAACATGGTTAACTGAGTTTTGGGTCATCTTATATTGTACAAGATTACATGTTTAAAATAAAATTTAGCCTGTATTCGTTTAATTCTTCCGTTATGCTAATAAATGTTATATACTGTATATCCAAGAAAATCTGGTCAAGGTTGACATTGTGACGTAACTTCGTACCTTTTAAAATATACAGCATAATTAAAAGTCAGTTTACTGAGACATAAAAAGTAAATCAATTTAGTTAACTGACTTTTAAACCACCTTGTAGACTAGTGCATTAATTAATAAGAATTAAATGTATATACTGCAACTGACTACTGTATTAATAAATGAAAGTGTTGCACCTTTTCTTTATTGTATTCTCGTCTCTGTTCACAAGATATGAGGGAAGACAAAATGATGTTTTAATTACAATAATTAAGAGTTAAGTGACGTTTTTCATTCTTTTGTGTCTCGTTAACAAGAGTTATAAAGAAGTAAAAACACCATTTAGTTTGTATCTGGAACGATGCTATTAATTATAAAATGTATCACAAAGGGTAGTCATTAACCATTTCTAATGTATTTTTTATTATCGCGTTAAAAACAGAATCACGTTTTTCTTTTTATTTACGAAACAATTACACTTGGCATATTTTATGGTAAATTACAAGGAAAATTACAGTTACAAATGTAATTTTTTAAATTACATTTCCAACGACAAAATAATATCTTAAAAATAAATAAGTACGTTTAAATATTGAGGATAGACGGCTAGATGGACGAGACAATTATGGCAGCCTATTGATCTTGGAAAACCAGATCAAGTCCGGACGATCAAGAAATTTCAGGACTTTTTCGGGGTGACCTGTCTTCTTTCGGGCGATCTGGGGTTGTCTGTTTTTGGTATTCCCGTTCCTCACCACACGGTGGGCATTGGTTATGTCATGCTGAGTTAAAAGGTTAGGGTTCGAATCTGTTGCATCCTATGATTCTTTATAATTGGCTGAGAGTCTCCATTCCGGAACTAGCTGTTTTTTGCTTGTACTTCGGGTTCGAATCTAGACGGATCCGAATTCCAAGCGCGAGTAGGTGTGGTTAAGAGTTTCTCACAGCTATCTGATAAAAATATCTCTGGATAATAAACTCTTTATGGCGTGGTAATGAAACGAACTCGCAATGTGCTCCAGCTATTGTTTCTTGTGTCGGGTGAAGCGTAAACTGCCTACTCGAGTAATCAGGTACTGTACGTCGTTGTAAAAAACATCATTTTCATTTCACCAGCTGAAAATTCATGGGGAGGTAATTGCTTAAACTGAGTAAAGAAGCCTCCACACACCGCAGAATCATGATGGGAATTCTATGGGCCTAATCCTCAGTTGCAATCCTTAAATCGTCAGCATTTTTGGTAATACCATCCCGGGCCCTGCAGAACGGCAAGGCATAGGGCCGAATTTATTAACTGGTAATCATAGAAGAGATACAGGAAGACTTATTAGACAGCTATACTTATCAGAAAAATTTTCATTTAGTACAGTATACGCCATTTCTTTATTAAGGCCTTCAGTATATGTAATAGCAAAACAAAGTTAGAAAGCTGTTATATTTTTGAATATAATAAAATGCTCTATAAAAGTTTATTTTAACAGATACACATGTAATAAAATGATTCCTTTGTAACAAATGTTTTCGAGACCCCAAGAATATAAGGCCCAGGCAAAATACTCATACTGGTTTTCCTGGTCGTAATATCAATCGTATTGTTGGCATTCTAGCTAAAAAATTATATTTGACGACTCAGCCCCGAATGTCCATTATAGGTCGAGTGCATAAAACCACTGAACAAGTTCGTGGGTACGCATCTCACCAACAAACTGGCACGTGTAGTTTTCAGGGTTTTCTTTACGTTTCTAACATCTAAATAGGTTCAATTGTGCATATTTCCGTAGAAAATTTTCCTGGAAGGCATTCCTCTAAGCCAGTGTTTTTCAACCTTCTTGAATACGCGACCCCTTTACAAGTTAAAAAATTTTGGCGACCCCCCGCAGCCATATTAAAACTGTCAGTGATTTTAAAAACTACGTATTTAATTTTCTTTCTGTTGAGATTTAAATATCGATCAAAAAACTAATTGTACTGTAAAATAAACAGGCACAGCCTTCTCACTGAAATTGTAGTTTTTTTTTTTTATTGTAGTGTAGGACCTACAAACACTTGTCTTTTTCTTTTACTCGCGACCNTTAAAAACTACGTATTTAATTTTCTTTCTGTTGAGATTTAAATATCGATCAAAAAACTAATTGTACTGTAAAATAAACAGGCACAGCCTTCTCACTGAAATTGTAGTTTTTTTTTTTTATTGTAGTGTAGGACCTACAAACACTTGTCTTTTTCTTTTACTCGCGACCCCCCGCGTATGCCTTTGCGACCCACCTGGGGTCGCGACCCACAGGTTGAAAAACACTGCTCTAAGCAGATCGCTCATGTGTTGCGTTGCCTTATCTCA
The DNA here is from genome assembly GCF_000671375.1 of Centruroides sculpturatus. NCBI lineage: Eukaryota > Metazoa > Arthropoda > Arachnida > Scorpiones > Buthidae > Centruroides > Centruroides sculpturatus. The sequence continues at coordinate 80,762 of NW_019385073.1, read as the reverse complement.
TCAGTCAATCCCAACCCTAAATATTTACATTATTTAAATGCAAATTCTTCAACTTTAAATAAAGTTTCATTGTCGTCTTTTATAGTTTTAATTCTTTGAAAATATGATTTCTAAGTGTTTCATAGTTTAATTTATATACCTACCGCTATTTTTAAATGGAGCTACTGTACGATTCACTTACAATTTGTAAATATCTTCCTTTCCTCTTCAGATTAGGCATTATATTAACAAAATTTTGTTTTTAATTTAATTAATAAATAATTTATGAAAAATTTATCTTGAATTCACCAAATAGTTTCTAAGCACTTACTTTATTAAAGCTTTATTTAGCAAAATTAAAAGCTTTTAATTTTAAAATTTGATTAATTTGTAGCTTAGATATTTGTTTTTATTCATTAATAATTAATAATTAATTTACTTAAAATTTAAATTGTTATTATACAGTGATTTGGCAATACGGGCAGATCTCTCTAGGCGACGTACTGTAAGAACGGCGTAGGATCCTTCACTAATAAAATTAAACAAAGTAAGTTTGTCTTTATATATTGTAATTATATTCCATAAAGCCCTACCTAAACATAAAACAACAACACAAGACTATAAATAGGAATAATCTTCTATTTTACAGAGTGATACAATATGCAAATATTTTCTCGTATCGTAAGTAATATATAACATACAATAGCGCCATTAAAAGATGCAGTGAATATGTAAATTAAACTATGCAAATCGTTACAAATTATATTTTCAAAGAACAAAGTGGAAACATTATGTAGGTAGAAACCGTTAAATCACTGGAAACATAGTTAACGTTTTTGAATAACGTCCGGTCTCAGCAGTTAAAATCGTAGGTAGAAATCTAGGACAGAACAACGCGATTGGGACTTTAACAGGGCTGTAGAGCAAATCTATAGGAACAAAAAAGTCAAAGCAACCATNTCGGGATGTTCACTACCTTTACCTATATATCAAAAACTTTGTGTACACGCTATTCAAAGGACGCAGAAAAAGTATTTTGAGAAGAAAATTTATAGTTCCAAAATTGTTCGCTAGGGGACAAATGGCGCTGCAAGCAAAGAAATGAGAAATCGTCGTAATGTTGCAACATTGGCATACTTAAAGGATAGTATTGCGTTACACGTGCGAAGAATTACGGGGTCTAGATCGAAAGTTCGTATGTAGTTAATCGCGGTCTCCGATCCCTCATCTTTCTATATTTGGTCTCGATTATAGTAGTATTTTGTCCCTGTACACCATACTTTTCCTGATAACAATCTAGTCGTGTTGGTCGCCTATCTAACTCTGTTCTCTTTTATATTGGGACCGAAAATCACGTGATTTTTTTTAAATTAAAAGACAAAAAATGCAGCCCGGAATTGTGTCGAAGTTGATAAGGCTCTTGTGTGACTGTTCCTGGCACGCAAACAGTTAGTTAAGAATGCCATTAGGGGGAGAGAAAATAACAAAAACTTAAAAACAATAATTTTGTTGAATTACAATAAAAATCTCCATTTAAAAAAAATATTTAAGTATGAAAAATACTATGGCATCAATATCAAAGTTTAAATTGTGTGTGGTGCCATCTATTATGACTTGTTATTAAAAATAGCTTTTACATTATTAATTACTGTATTGTCAAAAGGTTAGAAAAAGCTTAATTTGGAGTATTTTTGTGTTGTTTAACTTTATATTTCTGTGTTTATTTTTAATTCAGTTTATATCTTTGTTTGTGTTCCTATTTTTTATGTTTCTATTGACTAATTTATGAATTTTTTAAAGTTTTGTGGCTTATGCTTTATACTATTTGTGTGTGCTTTTTTTGTAACAGCTATTTTTATTTGCGTTTGCCTCAAACAAATGAAGTGAACACATCAATGTAATTACATAAACAATGATATAAACGCATGATAAGAGGATCCATTAAAATTAATCAATAAAAATGTTCATTACACAAATATTTTTTCAGCTTTGAATAATCTTGAATATTTATCTCGCTCTCCTTCTACAATAAAAGTGGAGGATGCGCTTTAATTAAATTCTTTAATAAAGACTAGATTAATGGATCCTGTATTATTATTGTTTTTATAGTACAGTTATTAAATTCTTTTTCTGTTTTATAGTTAAATTATTAAATTATTTCATTTCAAAACTATATTAAAGCTTAATTTTGTTGTTGAAGAAATTGCTTTCAAAATAACGAAAATTTTTAATGTTATAATGTAATTTACTGCATGCTCCAAAAGTTAGTTAACTAGTGTAATGACTAAATTGCTGCCCTATTCGAATACTTAATTAATCGTAGTTATTTTAATCTAATTCCCATTTATTTCTATAAAAGATATTCGTAAGAATATTTGAAACACATTAACGTGTGGTTAACAGTCCCTGTGTTATATTGCACACTTTCTTATAAGATTATGTTTTGAATGTTGTATATTAATTTTCTATTTTTCTATGCTAAATTGTATAAATTATTTGAGGAACCTCATAAATCTATTATGCTTAAAACTTGATGTTACTACATCCAAGTGAACACTGATAGTTTAATCACGAGTTCTCGCAAGTTCAACGAACTGGCCACGTGGAATTTTCCGGATTTTTTTACGTTTCTAACGCTAAATACAGATCAGCTTCCCATAGAAAGTCTTCTCGAGAGCATCGCCCATGTGTTTTCAACTTTACATATTAATTTGCATTTCGTTATTTTATTCTATCAGTCCAATCTTTTAAGAATATATTCATTATGGTTGGATACTGCAGTGACCACCAATGAATATATGCGCGAGTCTTACGTGCACTGGAAGAACTTCTAAGAGCTTATGAATGCACTTAAATATGGAATTTCTTTAAGTCATATAATAAAAGGAATTCATTTATAAAATCCTTTAAATATTTCTTATTTTTTAACTATTACAGAAAATGTAGGATATCATCTAAACATTCGCATGCAATATCTAATACTACAGAAACCGCCAAGTTTAAAATGTGATATTCTGGAACGGATTTGAACCGGGATCCTCCATAATCAATTCATGAGATAACCCGCTTAAGCCGCTGAACATAGGTTAGATTTGTTTATAATGTTTACAATAAATTAAAATTATGGTGAAATTATGCTCTTGCTAGAGAATGATTTCAATTTACCTATTCTATACTTAGGTCATGGGTTCGCGCCTCGTCGAGTTTTCTGGTTTCTTGCGTGTTTATAAACGTGAAGAAAATCCTGTAAACTGCACGTGGCCAGCCCGTTGCGAGGATCGAACCCACGACCAACTCTACCACTGTTTGGTGATTTTATCCAGTCGGGCATTAGTGGGCAATTTATTTCATAAACCGAATTTTAAGCCGAAAGATGAAGATTAATGTACAAAATGCTGAATTTCAAGTCGAAAATTATTCAGTAATTTTATTTATTTTTATTTAAAATAATGTAAAGATGAGTTATTATAAATATAATTCCTTTGTTTGTTTGTTTTTTTAAAGTTTAAAACTATTATAAGATGGCGATTTACAAAGCCAACCGGATAAATCCTTTATATAAATAAATATATTTTATTATTTATAAGTCTAAATAATTTATTTTTCAAATGATAAAACTTTTCTGTCTAAGTTTATTTAATTCTTAATATTTCCTGTTTACTTCCATTAAAATCTTAAACCAGGGATTACTGTACTTTACCTTAAAAAATTATTATTATTTTACAAATCTTTTTTTAATTTCAAACTGTAAACACAATTCTTTATTATAATATTTCACATATTTACTTATAAATATTCTTAGAAAATATATTCAAGAAACTTAAAAAAAATAGTCGCATCACTATAAAAATTCGATATCTTTTTTCGATTCTTACCCACCATTGGCCGAATATATAACTGTCGCGGGTTCGCACCCGATCAACGGGCTGCTCGCGTGGAATGTTCCAAGTTTTCTTCACGTTTCTAACACTCAAATAAGGACTAGCTTCCTACAGAAAGACCTCTCCAGATGTATACCCTTTTGGCAGATCGCCCATGTGTTATGTTGTCATATCTAACCGAACCAATCAAATCTTCACTTGTTAAACAATTAAAAATAGTACTTATTCATTAAATATTAATGAGTTTCAGCCTCAGAAATCTTTTTCTTTATAACTGTTTTTCGTCCTGTGAGAAGTAGGAGGGATTTTTTCCATATACATCGTGGGTTCCGTCAGGCCGATCCAATGGGGACTTGGCCGAACCCACGATGTAAATGGAAAAAAGGCTCTCTCACTTACTATTGGATCGAATCCGGACAAGCAATTCCCTAAGAATTTTTCATAGTTTATCCTGGATACTTCAGGCTCAGTTACTCACCAACTGGTTGTGCCCATTATTAGCCTGTCCGAATCCACGATAGGTTTCGAAAACAAGCCCATAGAAGGTAAAGAGAAAACATTTAAAAAAGACCAACAATAAAAATAAGATTGATGGATGTGAGATAATGAGTAACGTATTTAAAACATGGAAAATACATAGATCAAGATCGATTTTGAACCCGGAACCATATTCCATTGCTACAAAAACTATATTCAACAATAAAAATAAATCTTAAGTATAAACGATAATGCTAAAAATACATTTTTTTAAATGTAAGATTACTTTAATTGGGACCAGTTTACCATAGAAAGACCTCCCAAGAGGTGCCACCTTGACAGATCAACGATGTGTTGCATGGCCTTTTTCCACTAATCCATGCATTCATAAATAATCAGATAATAATTTTTGAACAATTTCTATTCAAAATATTCAGAAATAATTGCAATTCCAGTTGCTAGTCGACTTCACAACAACTTATTTAATTTAATCTCTTTTCCTTAAAAAAATGAATAAAAATTATATTTATTGTTACTAAATATTAATTATTGTTAATGAAAGAGAAAAAAATGTTGAAAAAATTATTTTCTTGTAAAAAAATTATTATTAATTTTATTGATTCTACAAAATTAACAATCAAATTTAGCATTCAATTAAAGATTCCTGAACTTTAACGGTTGTTAAGCAAAACTTAATGATTTCTGCTTAATTAAGCGAACTAATTAACTTTAATTACTCGATCATAAAATGTTGATTTATAATACCTTTTAATATATTTTATATTTAATATATTTTTTTAAACTTGTATAGTAAATTTTATGATTTTAAAATAGTAAAAATAAAGACTTAAACAATACTTATACCATAGTACATCATGTAAATTATCATTAACATAAAATTATAGTTTAATAATTTAAAAATGTTTGTTTATGATTTTTTAAATAATGAATAAATAATTATGGTTAATGTTTCGTAAAATTTTTATTGTTTTTTTTAATGTTAAATTGCCTTTAAAATTATTTAAATGATGATAAATGATGCGTTTTATTTCATTAAATATCGTTTATCATTAAATTAAATTTCGTTTTTTTAAGGAAATTAAATGATTTTATAAATATAAAAGAAATTTAAGTAATGAAATTATGTATTTTAAGTGATATTAGTAAAGAAAGTTCAATGTTTTTTTTTCAATAGATGCTTCAGATAATATTTTTCTTAATTAATTTATAAATAATATAAAATTAGTGATATTAATTTAAAATATTTGTTGGCGCTTCTTCGCACAATATTTAAAGTTGTAAACAATTTCAAAAGAATCTTTAAAAATAGCCTTTAAATGAAGATCCTTCAAAGATCTCCGAAGAATTTCAAAAATACCTGTAAAAACTTCCAAAAAAACTAAAGAATCTCAAAAGAACTTCCATAAGAAGTTCCTAAAAGCCTTTGAAAAACTTCTAAAAACCCCCCAAAAATGTCTAAAAACTGCTAGAAAAACTTTTAAAGAACTTCCAAAACGGTTTCAAAAGAATCTTTAGGGGGATTTCCATACGAACCTCTAAGGAATCGTCAAAGGAACCTCTAAGTGTTGAAAGTGTCACATGATTGGGATTTCAGAAATCCATGCCACATGATATCTTTATTCGGAGGTTATGCGGATAGCAACACCATTCTTCGTGTACTGGCATAAATAAAGGATTGGCACTTATGAAGGCATCCATATCGTGAGGATCATTTTTTGTCCTCATTTTTGAAAAACATCAAAACTGCTGAATATACGTAAATTTCTAATTTGACCCATTAGGAAGAAAGGTTGAACAACCCTGCTGTATTTCATTCTTAGAACTGGTTGTGATAACCCAGACAGAATTAGAAGCTGTAACAATGTTACAATCTTAAAAATAGTCGCATCACTATAAAAATTCGATATCTTTTTTCGATTCTTACCCACCATTGGCCGAATATATAACTGTCGCGGGTTCGCACCCGATCAACGGGCTGCTCGCGTGGAATGTTCCAAGTTTTCTTCACGTTTCTAACACTCAAATAAGGACTAGCTTCCTACAGAAAGACCTCTCCAGATGTATACCCTTTTGGCAGATCGCCCATGTGTTATGTTGTCATATCTAACCGAACCAATCAAATCTTCACTTGTTAAACAATTAAAAATAGTACTTATTCATTAAATATTAATGAGTTTCAGCCTCAGAAATCTTTTTCTTTATAACTGTTTTTCGTCCTGTGAGAAGTAGGAGGGATTTTTTCCATATACATCGTGGGTTCCGTCAGGCCGATCCAATGGGGACTTGGCCGAACCCACGATGTAAATGGAAAAAAGGCTCTCTCACTTACTATTGGATCGAATCCGGACAAGCAATTCCCTAAGAATTTTTCATAGTTTATCCTGGATACTTCAGGCTCAGTTACTCACCAACTGGTTGTGCCCATTATTAGCCTGTCCGAATCCACGATAGGTTTCGAAAACAAGCCCATAGAAGGTAAAGAGAAAACATTTAAAAAAGACCAACAATAAAAATAAGATTGATGGATGTGAGATAATGAGTAACGTATTTAAAACATGGAAAATACATAGATCAAGATCGATTTTGAACCCGGAACCATATTCCATTGCTACAAAAACTATATTCAACAATAAAAATAAATCTTAAGTATAAACGATAATGCTAAAAATACATTTTTTTAAATGTAAGATTACTTTAATTGGGACCAGTTTACCATAGAAAGACCTCCCAAGAGGTGCCACCTTGACAGATCAACGATGTGTTGCATGGCCTTTTTCCACTAATCCATGCATTCATAAATAATCAGATAATAATTTTTGAACAATTTCTATTCAAAATATTCAGAAATAATTGCAATTCCAGTTGCTAGTCGACTTCACAACAACTTATTTAATTTAATCTCTTTTCCTTAAAAAAATGAATAAAAATTATATTTATTGNAGTAAGTTTGTTTTTATATATTGTAATTATATTCCATAAAGCCCTACCTAAACATAAAACAACAACACAAGACTATAAATAGGAATAATCTTCTATTTTACAGAGTGATACAATATGCAAATATTTTCTCGTATCGTAAGTAATATATAACATACAATAGCGCCATTAAAAGATGCAGTGAATATGTAAATTAAACTATGCAAATCGTTACAAATTATATTTTCAAAGAACAAAGTGGAAACATTATGTAGGTAGAAACCGTTAAATCACTGGAAACATAGTTAACGTTTTTGAATAACGTCCGGTCTCAGCAGTTAAAATCGTAGGTAGAAATCTAGGACAGAACAACGCGATTGGGACTTTAACAGGGCTGTAGAGCAAATCTATAGGAACAAAAAAGTCAAAGCAACCATACCCGTATGGGCGACCCTTCGCGAGATATAGGCCCCTCAAAATGCCTATATGTGAACTTTTTGAGACCCTCAAAAATGGGGTAAAATTTAAAAGTGAAAATTGGCGAACGTTGGCACCACAATTTTTTAACGGATTCCTCGACAAAACCAAAAATAACACTAGTGTTATCATTCCCATTCTTAGATTGCGCCGCCATAGATAAAGGACTGAATCCAATATGGCCGTATAATGAGGACGTCTTGAATGCACGCGATCGAGTGAAATGTATATTATCCGAATTAATTTCGATGGAAGTTACTTCGGTGAATGAAACAGTTCAGGTAATGAGCAAGATTTTCAATGTTGATAAATGAATTATCACTAAAATACACGTTATTTATATACAGTACTAAGTTTGCAATGTTACAAAGTTCTCTTATACGGTGATAGAAATGGAAATCAAAATTCAAAATAATGCAGTTATATGAATAAAATTTATTATCGTAAAATTAACAATAACTTCTAAAATTAGCAAAATTTTGAATTGTAAAACAATAAAAGCCAAGATTATTCGCTCGGCTAGTGTCAACCAAACAAGTTGATGTATATGTTACAGTCAAAACCCGTTTTTAGTTAGAACGCGTTTTAACTAGTTGAAACTAGTTTATACTGAATGTCTTTGTTAAAACCCGTTTTGTCTAGTTAAAACTAGTTTTAACTCAAATTCATTTTTGACTAGCAGTAAATTCTAGTTTTAACTAGACAAAACCGGTTTTGTCTAGTTAATTTACTGCTGTACATGTTTTGACTTTAGATAAAACTAGTTTTAACTTTTAACATTAGTTAAAACTAATTTTAGCTACATAAATATGTTTGGGGGAAATAAAGTTATGTATAGTGATTCGGCGGAAGATGCCTAACATTTTGCTTATGAAGAAAATTACAGCGCTAATTTGAGTTTAGGAGCCCTCTAATGAAAATATCATATTCTGGAGTATGTCTTTCAAATAAAAGTTTGGAGTTTATTTTAAAAAATTCTATACTGTGTTTGCAATGACGACTTTTTCACTGTCTGGCATTTTAAGCATCTCACCCCAAGTATCTGGGTGAGATGCCAAATGCCATTAGGGTAAGATAACAAATATAATTGCTTAAAATTAATTTTTGAATTTCTTAACCAAATTTAATTTATTGCATATGTAGTACAAAGTACTTCATAGTAAGTATAACAGCACAGTATAAGTATTGTTAAGTTTCCGCCCGTTCTAACGTGTTCTATAGCTAGCTGAAAGCTTTTTTCAGTCCAAAAACTTTTTTGAGAAGTCCTTATATAATTTCTATGCATATCCTGCAATAAAACGAGAAAACAAAAGTTTATTAAAAATAGGCATATTGGAAATCAATTAACAAAAAATAGGCACGTTACCCCAAGAAAAATGTGGCATATTTTCCATTTGTTGGGGTAAGATGCCTAGTAGAGTCACGTGCTCCAGCATGTCCGATCGGGATCGGCGGTAGCTGACAATGGAAACTTTAGAACCTTAACTACATCACACATTAATTGTTTTTAGCAATTTTTAATAAATTCCATTTTAACTTTTAGTTTAAAATTATTCTAGAAACATTTCACAACAAAAACTTCGTTCTTATCTAGCTTTTATTCTTCTCGGATGTAGAAAATGAAGTAACGGTAGCCAACTACAGCTTTCCGCACTCAATATTGGCCCAACGATTCATCATACAAATACATGACAATATGTGACATCACCGTTTGAAAATATCAAAAATTAGGCATCTTCCCCCGCTTACCATCTTACCCCGAATCACTCTATGCGTTGCAGTCAGACCAGTTTTTAGTTAGGATGCGTTTTAACTAGTTAAAACTAGTTTATACTGGATGTGTTTGTTAAAACCCGTTTTGTCTAGTTAAAACTAAAATTTACTGCTAGTCAAAAATGAATTTGAGTTAAAACTAGTCTCAACTAGGCAAAACGGGTTCTAACTAAAAACGGGTTTTGACTGTAACATATATACGGACTGGTTTCTTAAAAAGCAAAACATTAATTTTTTAATATTTTTATGAGATAAGCCGAGGACCAAGGGGCGATCCTTAATTAATGACCGCTTACCGGCACGGACTGGTGAAACCCAATCTCAATGTCTATGGGTGGCTTGGAGTTTATCGGAAACGAGCAAATTGAACGATAGCTATTTCCAGTCAGGAACTGACACCAGTTAGGATAAATACATGCGGATCTTAAATGTGAATAGAAGCTCGATTAAACTGTCGAGTGCGCGCAAATAAGTCGAGAGGGTGTCCGTTTCCCGAGTGAGAGACAGGCAAACGGGTTTAACATACATAACAGAAGTTTAATATATATCTAAGCTAGGATACATGAGAAAATACAAGCTATATGACTAAATATGGCGATTACGTGAGGATATTATCAAATGTTACAAGGCGTCGCGACTATTCTACTACCTATGCCGCGAGCGTGGGCCGGGCTTATATGAGAGATCGCATCTCGAATCGGAGAGAGAATTTACAAACAGCAGTTAGCAGAAATACCTCAGAGGGAGAATGCTATCTTCTCGGTGGGTGGAGGAGTGTATAGTCATTGTCCGAAGATCGCTCGGTGACGGATGGAAGTTGGATCGGTAGGTTCTGTATGGCGTTGTTCCCTTGACGTGGTCTGCCGGTCTGCCGGGTAGTTGGTGGATTGAACTCCTTTATCTTTACTCGGGATGTTCACTACCTTTACCTATATATCAAAAACTTTGTGTACACGCTATTCAAAGGACGCAGAAAAAGTATTTTGAGAAGAAAATTTATAGTTCCAAAATTGTTCGCTAGGGGACAAATGGCGCTGCAAGCAAAGAAATGAGAAATCGTCGTAATGTTGCAACATTGGCATACTTAAAGGATAGTATTGCGTTACACGTGCGAAGAATTACGGGGTCTAGATCGAAAGTTCGTATGTAGTTAATCGCGGTCTCCGATCCCTCATCTTTCTATATTTGGTCTCGATTATAGTAGTATTTTGTCCCTGTACACCATACTTTTCCTGATAACAATCTAGTCGTGTTGGTCGCCTATCTAACTCTGTTCTCTTTTATATTGGGACCGAAAATCACGTGATTTTTTTTAAATTAAAAGACAAAAAATGCAGCCCGGAATTGTGTCGAAGTTGATAAGGCTCTTGTGTGACTGTTCCTGGCACGCAAACAGTTAGTTAAGAATGCCATTAGGGGGAGAGAAAATAACAAAAACTTAAAAACAATAATTTTGTTGAATTACAATAAAAATCTCCATTTAAAAAAAATATTTAAGTATGAAAAATACTATGGCATCAATATCAAAGTTTAAATTGTGTGTGGTGCCATCTATTATGACTTGTTATTAAAAATAGCTTTTACATTATTAATTACTGTATTGTCAAAAGGTTAGAAAAAGCTTAATTTGGAGTATTTTTGTGTTGTTTAACTTTATATTTCTGTGTTTATTTTTAATTCAGTTTATATCTTTGTTTGTGTTCCTATTTTTTATGTTTCTATTGACTAATTTATGAATTTTTTAAAGTTTTGTGGCTTATGCTTTATACTATTTGTGTGTGCTTTTTTTGTAACAGCTATTTTTATTTGCGTTTGCCTCAAACAAATGAAGTGAACACATCAATGTAATTACATAAACAATGATATAAACGCATGATAAGAGGATCCATTAAAATTAATCAATAAAAATGTTCATTACACAAATATTTTTTCAGCTTTGAATAATCTTGAATATTTATCTCGCTCTCCTTCTACAATAAAAGTGGAGGATGCGCTTTAATTAAATTCTTTAATAAAGACTAGATTAATGGATCCTGTATTATTATTGTTTTTATAGTACAGTTATTAAATTCTTTTTCTGTTTTATAGTTAAATTATTAAATTATTTCATTTCAAAACTATATTAAAGCTTAATTTTGTTGTTGAAGAAATTGCTTTCAAAATAACGAAAATTTTTAATGTTATAATGTAATTTACTGCATGCTCCAAAAGTTAGTTAACTAGTGTAATGACTAAATTGCTGCCCTATTCGAATACTTAATTAATCGTAGTTATTTTAATCTAATTCCCATTTATTTCTATAAAAGATATTCGTAAGAATATTTGAAACACATTAACGTGTGGTTAACAGTCCCTGTGTTATATTGCACACTTTCTTATAAGATTATGTTTTGAATGTTGTATATTAATTTTCTATTTTTCTATGCTAAATTGTATAAATTATTTGAGGAACCTCATAAATCTATTATGCTTAAAACTTGATGTTACTACATCCAAGTGAACACTGATAGTTTAATCACGAGTTCTCGCAAGTTCAACGAACTGGCCACGTGGAATTTTCCGGATTTTTTTACGTTTCTAACGCTAAATACAGATCAGCTTCCCATAGAAAGTCTTCTCGAGAGCATCGCCCATGTGTTTTCAACTTTACATATTAATTTGCATTTCGTTATTTTATTCTATCAGTCCAATCTTTTAAGAATATATTCATTATGGTTGGATACTGCAGTGACCACCAATGAATATATGCGCGAGTCTTACGTGCACTGGAAGAACTTCTAAGAGCTTATGAATGCACTTAAATATGGAATTTCTTTAAGTCATATAATAAAAGGAATTCATTTATAAAATCCTTTAAATATTTCTTATTTTTTAACTATTACAGAAAATGTAGGATATCATCTAAACATTCGCATGCAATATCTAATACTACAGAAACCGCCAAGTTTAAAATGTGATATTCTGGAACGGATTTGAACCGGGATCCTCCATAATCAATTCATGAGATAACCCGCTTAAGCCGCTGAACATAGGTTAGATTTGTTTATAATGTTTACAATAAATTAAAATTATGGTGAAATTATGCTCTTGCTAGAGAATGATTTCAATTTACCTATTCTATACTTAGGTCATGGGTTCGCGCCTCGTCGAGTTTTCTGGTTTCTTGCGTGTTTATAAACGTGAAGAAAATCCTGTAAACTGCACGTGGCCAGCCCGTTGCGAGGATCGAACCCACGACCAACTCTACCACTGTTTGGTGATTTTATCCAGTCGGGCATTAGTGGGCAATTTATTTCATAAACCGAATTTTAAGCCGAAAGATGAAGATTAATGTACAAAATGCTGAATTTCAAGTCGAAAATTATTCAGTAATTTTATTTATTTTTATTTAAAATAATGTAAAGATGAGTTATTATAAATATAATTCCTTTGTTTGTTTGTTTTTTTAAAGTTTAAAACTATTATAAGATGGCGATTTACAAAGCCAACCGGATAAATCCTTTATATAAATAAATATATTTTATTATTTATAAGTCTAAATAATTTATTTTTCAAATGATAAAACTTTTCTGTCTAAGTTTATTTAATTCTTAATATTTCCTGTTTACTTCCATTAAAATCTTAAACCAGGGATTACTGTACTTTACCTTAAAAAATTATTATTATTTTACAAATCTTTTTTTAATTTCAAACTGTAAACACAATTCTTTATTATAATATTTCACATATTTACTTATAAATATTCTTAGAAAATATATTCAAGAAACTTAAAAAAAATAGTCGCATCACTATAAAAATTCGATATCTTTTTTCGATTCTTACCCACCATTGGCCGAATATATAACTGTCGCGGGTTCGCACCCGATCAACGGGCTGCTCGCGTGGAATGTTCCAAGTTTTCTTCACGTTTCTAACACTCAAATAAGGACTAGCTTCCTACAGAAAGACCTCTCCAGATGTATACCCTTTTGGCAGATCGCCCATGTGTTATGTTGTCATATCTAACCGAACCAATCAAATCTTCACTTGTTAAACAATTAAAAATAGTACTTATTCATTAAATATTAATGAGTTTCAGCCTCAGAAATCTTTTTCTTTATAACTGTTTTTCGTCCTGTGAGAAGTAGGAGGGATTTTTTCCATATACATCGTGGGTTCCGTCAGGCCGATCCAATGGGGACTTGGCCGAACCCACGATGTAAATGGAAAAAAGGCTCTCTCACTTACTATTGGATCGAATCCGGACAAGCAATTCCCTAAGAATTTTTCATAGTTTATCCTGGATACTTCAGGCTCAGTTACTCACCAACTGGTTGTGCCCATTATTAGCCTGTCCGAATCCACGATAGGTTTCGAAAACAAGCCCATAGAAGGTAAAGAGAAAACATTTAAAAAAGACCAACAATAAAAATAAGATTGATGGATGTGAGATAATGAGTAACGTATTTAAAACATGGAAAATACATAGATCAAGATCGATTTTGAACCCGGAACCATATTCCATTGCTACAAAAACTATATTCAACAATAAAAATAAATCTTAAGTATAAACGATAATGCTAAAAATACATTTTTTTAAATGTAAGATTACTTTAATTGGGACCAGTTTACCATAGAAAGACCTCCCAAGAGGTGCCACCTTGACAGATCAACGATGTGTTGCATGGCCTTTTTCCACTAATCCATGCATTCATAAATAATCAGATAATAATTTTTGAACAATTTCTATTCAAAATATTCAGAAATAATTGCAATTCCAGTTGCTAGTCGACTTCACAACAACTTATTTAATTTAATCTCTTTTCCTTAAAAAAATGAATAAAAATTATATTTATTGTTACTAAATATTAATTATTGTTAATGAAAGAGAAAAAAATGTTGAAAAAATTATTTTCTTGTAAAAAAATTATTATTAATTTTATTGATTCTACAAAATTAACAATCAAATTTAGCATTCAATTAAAGATTCCTGAACTTTAACGGTTGTTAAGCAAAACTTAATGATTTCTGCTTAATTAAGCGAACTAATTAACTTTAATTACTCGATCATAAAATGTTGATTTATAATACCTTTTAATATATTTTATATTTAATATATTTTTTTAAACTTGTATAGTAAATTTTCTGATTTTAAAATAGTAAAAATAAAGACTTAAACAATACTTATACCATAGTACATCATGTAAATTATCATTAACATAAAATTATAGTTTAATAATTTAAAAATGTTTGTTTATGATTTTTTAAATAATGAATAAATAATTATGGTTAATGTTTCGTAAAATTTTTATTGTTTTTTTAATGTTAAATTGCCTTTAAAATTATTTAAATGATGATAAATGATGCGTTTTATTTCATTAAATATCGTTTATCATTAAATTAAATTTCGTTTTTTTAAGGAAATTAAATGATTTTATAAATATAAAAGAAATTTAAGTAATGAAATTATGTATTTTAAGTGATATTAGTAAAGAAAGTTCAATGTTTTTTTTTCAATAGATGCTTCAGATAATATTTTTCTTAATTAATTTATAAATAATATAAAATTAGTGATATTAATTTAAAATATTTGTTGGCGCTTCTTCGCACAATATTTAAAGTTGTAAACAATTTCAAAAGAATCTTTAAAAATAGCCTTTAAATGAAGATCCTTCAAAGATCTCCGAAGAATTTCAAAAATACCTGTAAAAACTTCCAAAAAAACTAAAGAATCTCAAAAGAACTTCCATAAGAAGTTCCTAAAAGCCTTTGAAAAACTTCTAAAAACCCCCCAAAAATGTCTAAAAACTGCTAGAAAAACTTTTAAAGAACTTCCAAAACGGTTTCAAAAGAATCTTTAGGGGGATTTCCATACGAACCTCTAAGGAATCGTCAAAGGAACCTCTAAGTGTTGAAAGTGTCACATGATTGGGATTTCAGAAATCCATGCCACATGATATCTTTATTCGGAGGTTATGCGGATAGCAACACCATTCTTCGTGTACTGGCATAAATAAAGGATTGGCACTTATGAAGGCATCCATATCGTGAGGATCATTTTTTGTCCTCATTTTTGAAAAACATCAAAACTGCTGAATATACGTAAATTTCTAATTTGACCCATTAGGAAGGAAGGTTGAACAACCCTGCTGTATTTCATTCTTAGAACTGGTTGTGATAACCCAGACAGAATTAGAAGCTGTAACAATGTTACAATCTTATTTTGCTTCTAGAACCATGTTACAGAAAAATGTATTCGTACTCTCTACTGACTGACAAGAATCTAATCCCCTATGGAAAATAATCGGAGCATTGTAATTGTTCGAATATATAGAGGAAAACAGCAATACGTGCATACAAGTGAATTGGAACTTGTAATTTAGAAATATCTTTTTGTACACTAGAAAAGTAGGACCCCGAAGGAATTTTTCTGATTATATTTGAAAATAATGGCCAAATCCGTTGTTTCATTTTGTTAACAGATGAAAACCCTTCTTAAATCGATTGAAGCTGCCAAAAATGGAAGTAATTTTTTGCTTAGTGTAATGAAGTATAATATTTTAATATCGCATCCATATTTATTTATTTGTTAAATATCTTAAAAGTCCTTTTTATTAATTACGTCACATTTTCTAATTCAAAACTACCTTTCGTCGTTCAGCATTTTCGAATTTTCGCCATTTTATTTAAAATTAAAAAGTGATTTTTAGTGGTTTTAAGTGACTTTAAGTCGGGGTGGCATTTTACGTCCTCATTTCTACAGACTAATATAAAATATTTTACATCTAATTTTCTAAGTGTTAATTTCGAATTAAAAATTTAGCTGCCGTTACGCTTAAAAATTCCGCTGTACGTTGGTTATGTTACTCAGTTGATATTCCTTTTCAAGTTAGACAGGTTTATGGCTTATAATAGTGCATTGCGTAGAAAGTAAGTCACGAGATTTCTGTTTTGTAGAATGTCCGTTTTAAGCAAGTTTTGCGAAAATCCATTTCTTTTCGTATATTTTGTGTATAATAAATTACCTTAGTTACTGAACTACTCCATTATAAATTCTTCTAGTAACATTTTCAGAATATATTTGCTTTCTTGAGGCGAAAAAAATTGAAGATAACTTTTTGCAATTTTTATTGCCATCGAATTTTCGAACGATGGATTTATTTGCGATGGATTTTACACTCGAATGACCACAATAATATTTTTCTGCAGCTCGTCCAATCATATTCTTAAATTCTGTGGAGTGTATCGGCTTGTTTCGTGGCTAAGAACTGATGTTTTTGAATATTAAAACGCGAATTCAGTGGTTCTGTTTAATCCAGAGATAAACTTAACCAAAAATTTAATTTAATGAAAATAATCACTGTAAGGTGTAAGGTTTAGTGAGGCACGTAATGAGAAAGTCGAGGAACGAGGCTCGACCCATGAAAGATTCCTGCGGTTTCCGAATAGAACTAATTTGGTTTAAAGCTTAAGAGTGACAGCCTTTACTGCATCTACCTGCCTGTTGATTAATTTATTTAATAATTGATATATCGTCATTAGAATCAGCGCACTTTGACCTATGCAAATGTTAAATCTCCATTTATACTATTATAAGATCCAATAAAGTACAGGCGAGCAAAAGTTTGGTTTAGTTTGGTAGGATAAGAAACACTACACGTGGACGTTCTTCCAAGCGGAAATGCATCATAAGAGGACTTTCTATGTTAAAGTAGCTCCTATTTAGGTGTTAACATTAATGAATTACATAAAAATCAACGTGATAAAACACTTTAAAACGTTATTTTACTAATTAAATAATTTAAATAAAAGCGAAAATATTAAATGCGTTATGATTCTACTAATTCAAAATTTGAATTTTCGATAGTCACGCCTATCGATTACGTGTTTCCTGCTTCCAACCAATCACCAGTAAGAACGTTTACAGTTTTTAAAGGGTATTAACTGTTCGTAGATTACATAAACCAAAAAAATTGCATTATATTATTATATTAAAATTTAAGCATTTACATGATTAAACTTATGTTAAATGCTGCATAACCAGTCAATTAAGAGTATAAACATGTATTTTTATGTAATAGTAATTAAGAATTATGCTCTTTTTATACCAAGACATGTTTAACACGTTGTACTTGAAATATCATTATTATTATGGCATAAATCTATGCTCAAGGTATGCGTTAGCGTATAAATTATGCAAAAAATGCATAATTATTTTATGCTTATCTCGAATTTAGTCACTACAAACATAAACGACGACATGGGAAATTGTAATCTATGTTTAAAAGCCATGATAACAATTAAATATGGCCCGTTAAAGATTACGATGATGGCAAATTGAGGCAATTAAATTAAACGTCGAGAATTATTGTACTAATTAGCTATGAGCATTAACCATGAAAACTTAAAGGCAAAAAGATTCAAAGCTATAATTATAATATTTTCATACATTGTAGTTACCATACTTAAGCAAGAGACGAATATAACTTAGTAAAATTCCATACAAAACATAAATAATGATAACATTTATTACGAGTCATCTCATCTTTAGACGGATTTATTCTGTATTATTTTTATAAAGCATTTATGATGAAGGTAAATATGGTAATCATAATAGTGAATTATTTACGATCAGTCAGAACGTTGTGGCACATTACCACGCGTTACATCATGCATGATAAAGTTGGGTTGTTCCCATAAGTCTATGGTTATAATTATGGTAGGTATTCCATAAGTGGATTATCTATATAAATTACAAAGACAAGCCAAAAAATTCAAAATAATTGATAATTTATGCACTGTAATTTATGGTAATTTATACCATAAGCTATTCAAAATTTTAAAAAATTAATATAGTAAAATAATACAGTGAAACCTGCTAATGTGGGGACCAGCTCCAAGTGGTCACCTTATACAGGTAGTCACGTTAGCAGGTTTCACTGTATATTGAATGTTGAGAGATTTAAATATTTTCTAATTATAAATAATGCATGTAATTTTTTTGTTGAAAGTGTCACATGATTGGGATTTCAGAAATCCATGCCACATGATATCTTTATTCGGAGGTTATGCGGATAGCAACACCATTCTTCGTGTACTGGCATAAATAAAGGATTGGCACTTATGAAGGCACCCATATCGTGAGGATCATTTTTTGTCCTCATNAACACGTCCATTTATATATATATAGATAAAAATATTCACTTTTTCTTTTTATATAAAGTGTAAATAACCTAAGAAAATCGTGTAAAAGTAAAGTGGTATCGAAAAGTTTAAATATTCAATATTAAAAAATAAGGTATTTGTCTCATTGAAAACGTAACAAATGGGGCCTATCTTATTGGTTAATATTCTGATTTACCGATGACTGCGATGTTATAAAATCTAGCGACGAGAGTTGCTTAACTTTTCCGGCCGTTTTGAATTTTTTAAAATATAAAACCTTTATACTATTTAGCAAAAATAAAATTGTGTGTGGCGCCATCTGTTATCAGATATTGTTATAAAACTTTTTATATTTTTATTACTATAAAATGGCAAAAAAAAAACTTAATTTTGAGGGTAGAAATGAGTTTTATAAAAGAATGAAAATGTTAATAGCGAATAACATATTCATTAAGTCCTCTCATGATACATGATCTCGACCTTTCACCACCAAAATTTAATAGCATCAATGCCTCTCATATGAAGTCTGCTGTTCTTTTATGTAATTTTAATTGAGTTTGTAAGATGATTTTTCTTCAAAAGTACAATTAATTTCCTGATGACCTATTGGTTATCATCATAAAATTACCAAGTTCTAACTTACATCATCATCATTTCGTCTTGTTTTTAATATATTATCACCATTAAAATCATTTTTATCTTATCATCTTCAATATTAATAACAGTATATCATCATCATTATCATTATCGTAAATCATTATAACAGCATGCTTAGATTGATACTTAAGTCTACCACGTTGTAATTCGCATCGTCATAATTTCTCCCAGTTCTTTAACACGTTATCATCATTAAAAAACTATTATAATTCATCATCATGGCCATCATCATTAATAAAAATCCGATATTCGCCAAGCTCGACATTCAAATTCGAGTTCTATTATCTTCAATTGATTTCTACTCCGGCAATTAACTGAATAATCGAACTTCTTCTTTTTTTTTTAATATAATCTAAATTCGTAATTAATTTTATTTAGTGAAATATATAAATTTTATTCACTTATCGTTTGCAACTTCATTAATTAATTTTCGCCATTAATTTGCACGATAATTTTGTTAAAGATGCACGCTACGCTTGCTCTTTATACAATAATCATTTTAAGAGAACAAACAACTTTACACCTTAATGATTTTAAGTAAATTAATTTAATTGTATTTTCTGCGATTTAAAAATTAGTAAACTAACAATATTTAACTTACTTACTTCAATATTTTCGCCATTTTTAGAGCCCTAAACGTCATTAAACTCCCACGTGAATTCTAGAAGATGGCGAAGTTTCGTTCGTCTTCTCTCGTTTAAATCAGTTTTACTGAATATTAAATTGTAATAAGTTGAATGTAATTAATTAAATCATTAAATATGATGATTTTTTTCGATTATAAATGTAATTAACTTAATTAAAATTACTATTCGTGTACTATTTTCTTAACTAAATTAACGCTGTTTCAATGGGTGTATTAGTGATACGAAGTTTATGAAATAAACTAAAGGGAAACTTTTAACAACGGCCACCTCCTTATAACGGCCATTTTCTGTGTTTCCTCCTGTGCCGTTGTTTAGAGGTTCGAGCTATATTTACAAATTTCTGGTTTTAAACACGCGTGTTTAAACGCCTTCTGCATAAAAAAAATTCGCAGGAAAGTTTGTTTGTCGCACCAAAATTAATTAATTTAATTACTCTTTTTACTTTTATTAATTATCTATTTTAATTAATAAAAAATAAATTTGACCTTTAGAGGGTTCGGATCCGATGAAGGATGTAAACAAAAATAAAAGAAATCGATACCAAAAACGTGTAATTATCTCTGTCATTAATCTATGTAAACATTGAAAAAACTGGATTAAAATACTAGCACGAACCCACGACTTATTGTTAACGAGATAAGAAAACGAAACGAAACCGCGGTTTTNAGGAAGCAATACCTTTTGTCAACAAGTACACTCAATGATTCTTCTTTCGTTAAGTAACTTCTTAATTGGTTCAAAGTGATGGAAAGCTCTTTAGGTACAGTCACTTGACCCATATATTTTACAGCTGTTCTATCTCTGTTTGCCTGACACACGAGATATTTTGTTGTTTCACTCTTTCTGTCTACAAATATAATTATTTTTACAATTATTCTTATATTGTTGTATTGTTATTGTATTAGTATTATATTCAATTATTATTAAATATGCTATTGTTTAAAGAACAAGGTCATCAAATTAGGGAATAAAACGTAAAAAAAAACAAGAGAAAGATCCTTTTGCTGGTGATAAAGAGTGGTGCCATCTATTAGCTAGAAATTAAGCTGTGTCGTAACAGCTACGCGTGCCAGCACGTCACAGCATCACGCGCGTAGATTTGCGATACATTCTACGCGCTGCTCGCGTAGAACGCATCGCATAAGTTTAATATATTAAAATATCTTCGTCTCTTCTCCAACTTTAATTCACCACTCTTATCAATTATGTATTACATAATAATCAATATTAAAGCTATAGAAAGGTGGAGGGATGAAAACATTTCTTTCATTCTTACCATTATTGCCAACCCAAACAACATTCTGCTTGTTGATTTTGTATGCTTTATTGGAATAATTATTACTAAAATAAAGTTATAAAAGAACATTTTAGACATACAACTCGACCCTTCTATAGAAAAATAATTAAACGATTAATTTGAAAATGGGGTGGTACCAACTTACTTGGAAGTAATTCTTTCGCCAGACATTACCCAATTATTTCTTTTTATATCTTCTTCTCTCCTTTTATTCTTCATACAGGAACACGAAACTAAGTTACTGTTTTTGATTGGAATTTCCTCCAAGCTGTCGTAATTTTGTTCCACCGTGAACACGTTGTAACCAATGTCTTTGTGCGGGATCAAAGGGGAATCAATGGCTCGTCTCCACCTGTTTTCCAAGAATTTCTCTTGCTTTAATTTCTGTCTTCTTCTCGATTCGTTTTCTAGAAGTTCGATTTTGTACCCTTTTTGACTTTTATAATAATTCCTTAAGAGTCTAGCGTGTTGTTTTGGAACGGCGCATAGTTGCCTCGCGTCGCATCGCTTCGTAAAAAAACCATTCAGACTAATAACAATAATACATTTGCTTTATTATATCCACTAATAATACAAAATACGTCGCGATTTATTCTATATTTTAAATATTTCCTTAGTTTTTATTAAAGGAAACTTATTTTAATACTTTGTTTGCGTTAGTTAGGAAGCGACGCGACTTCGCGCCGAAGCGCAATATAACACGTTAGATGTTTATTATATAATACTTACTGCTTTTGTTCCTGCAGTAGCAATATATCACCACAGCTATAAACAACATAACAAGTGCCACATTTATAATAATTGCAGCGATCCAAGCAACTGGTTCGGATTTTTCTTCAGATCCTGGACGATCATCGTGACTATCGCTCATCTCATAAATCTAAATAAAAATATAAAATAAGTTAATGTATTTGTGTATTAAAAAGTATGTTAAATTATCCTTTACATAATAAAATAATATAAATTTTATGTACTTTCTAAAAAAGCCGCATATATATTTTTTTTCTTTGCGAGTCGCGTCGTTGTCGAGAGTTTCTAGTACTATTATCTGAGCATATATCCCGTTTATAAATATACTTAGTGCTTAAATTAGTATTAAACTGCATAAAGAACAGCAGAAACTCCCCATTAGCCCTGAATTGACTTACTCTCCATTGCTCTGAATTAGCTGACAACACTTTGTATTATGTTTATTGCTTACATTAGTGTTAAGCAGTGTTGTCAGTAATAAAATAGGGAGTTTCTAATGATGCTGTTTTCTGTCTATTTTATAAATATATTTAGTAATTAAATGAGTATAAACTGGATAAATAGCACTACAAATTCACCATTTTACTCCTGATAACACTGCTTAACACTAATGTAAACACTAGGCGTAATTATAAACATTGTTTTCAAAGTAAAATGGGAAGTTACTAGTGTTCTTTGCCCAGTTTAACACTAATTTAAGTACTGAATATATTTATAAACCGGATAAATACTCATATAATTGCGCTAAAAGTTCCCCATTCTGTGAGTCTATCGACTTAATTAATATTATTAGAAATTAAATAAAAACCTAATATAATTTATAAAGATTTTTACTGGTTAATTGAATATAAATTCCCAACAACTTTCGAATAATATCGATTCAAAGTTGATCAAAGTGACTAAAATAAAACCTTGACGTGCAAATCTTATAAAGAAATCTAAAAAGTTCCTAGAAAATACTTTATTTCCTTTCTAAAACAAAAAAAAATTAGAAAATAAAATTAATTTTTTAGAATTTATATTCGTGTTTTATTCACTTTAATATATTCTTTACACGTCGCAAAATAAAAAATTAACTAGAATTTTTCGTGATTTTTGTAGATAAAGGACTGAATTTATTAGTTTATTAATTTATTTTTAATTTATTAATAGTTTATACTAAAAGACATTGCTGTAAACTTATCAAAATTACATCAAATATATTTATAAATATTAAAAACATGCTTAATTAGTTTATCAATAACACAAAAAGTCAAATTATCTTTGTTTATAGGCATAGAGTCGCATCGCATTCGCCGCGCGGAGAACACGACGAATCTTCTCTCACTTCTTAATAATATTTAGAATTTTATAATAATTTATCTCTTTTAAATAAATCGATAATGAGAAATTTAATCAATAACTGAAGAGTTTATAATAATTTACCTGCTTCCATTATATCGTGGATAAATAATCTGCGGTCGCTTCGCGTTAGCGCGCGTTACAAGCGACGCGACTGTATATAACTTAATAACGAATTTAATCATAATTTAAGTTCCTTCAATTGAATAATTTTAAAATTTAGCACACATAATCTTATAAGTATGAAAATTATTTTGACATATAAATTATATTTATATGTTAAATCATTTATTAATTATAATAAAATTTGTAAAAAATGATAGCAGCATGAAAGAACGTGAATTTATACTCAAAACTCCTTAAAAATAATTTTAAAAAAATAAACAAATTGTAATTTAATTAAAACTTTAAATAATGTTTAAAGTATTTTATCAATTAATAGTGAAAAAATATATAAATTAATATATTTAAACACAATTATTGTATAGACATAACACATCAAATAAAAAGAAACGGGTTTAAATGAATGTTAAACTACTCCTTTAGTAACAAAAGTCAACATTTTTCCAATTTTTCGTTTACATAGAACAGTTTCCATGGCTACAAGTCAAAGATAAAAGGTTCAATGTTGCTATTATTCTTAGAAATGCCCAATTTACTAAATGTAAAGAATCAAGAACATAGAATTGAGCAAGAAAAAACCCAATTTTCTTAATTTATCTACATTTAATTAATCATTTCATTACTAAATTTATAAAATTTTCCTANACCTTTTCTTGTTAACAGAGGCGTGGGTTCGGACTAGAATTTTTATTGATTTTTTTCGAATGTTTTTTTTTACCGAATAGGAACCGAACCCACGTCTTTTATTGTTATTTAAGAACGAGCGTTCAAATCGGATTCGTATCCGATCCCATCTAAAAAATACTTTACAGTGTGTTTGGACATGATTATGAGTTGAATCGATTTCTTATATAACAATGAAGACGGGGGTTCGGTTCCTAATTAATAAATATTTTGTAAACTAGAAAAAAAATAAAACGTATGATAAAAAGAAAAACATGTGGGTTCGGTTCCTGTTTAAAGAAAAAAAAACATTTAAAATTATTAAAAAAAGGTTTCTTTGGAACAAGAACTGAACTCACGTTCTGAGATAACAACAAAAGATATGGGTTCGGATTGTTATTGGGCTACATTCCGGCTAATTAATTAATTAATATATTAAGCAATTTGGCTATAGTTAAGAGATTAAACTGTCATCTATTTTTTAAATTTTTAATAATTAGAAACGAATTAATTTAAAAACAGATGGCGCATAAGTGCCTACCTACTGCCAAATTGCTTAATATCTTATTAATTAATTAGCTCAAATGTAGCCCAATAAGAATTCGGCTTTAACGAGTTTTTTTTCGTATTTGTTAATTAATTATTTTATTTTTTAAATATTTTTGACATTTTTAGCATTATTAAAAACTACTTTTTAGAAAATAATAATAATAATAATAATATTTATATCGATTTAAATATATTTTATTGTTATTTTATGTTTACTTTGCTATTGAAGCTTAATATATTTGCTTTTGTGAATATCATAAGAGTTATATTTTTCTGTATTTTTATATTAAAAGATGTAAAAAATCGCTTAAAATATTTTTAAATTTATGTAAATATGAACTGAATAATTTAATTTGAAAAACACGTGATTCGTTATTTTTATTTTGTCGTTTCGGGCGTGTCTGCCTGTCTGCGTGTCTGTCTGTAATGGTGAGAATTATATTAAGAATTTTGGCGCTTTGTTTTGTTTTAAAATATTATAATCTTGAATTGTTAAAAGATTATAATTTTAAACTTATTTAAATTAAAATTTTGTGTAAATTTCAGGATTTTAGAAAAGTTTTTTTCATGAAAATGATTACTTTTTTTTTCCGAAATTTATAACATTTTATGGAGGTTCCTGGCTATAGTCTACTACTCTTTAGGGTCCGAATTGAGTCTGGGCCTGTCTCTAAATTCGTAGAGTAATGGACCTTGCATACCATTATTTGACCATACCCATTGTTGTTCTGATCGAACCATAATGTGCAAGCTGAAGAAAATTTCATCATGCATGCAATGAGGAAAGAGCTAAAGAATTCCTTGCCTCGCTTAAAACATACCAAAAAACACTAAAAACTTATTTCTTATATGATACATTGCTCTGCAATTTGAAAAAAACTGTAGACCAATAAATTCGTCTGTTGTCTGTCTGTCTTTCCTTAAAACACGTTGGAAGGCCGAACGAGTTCCGGACCTTTAGAGCTGGCTCCCAATTAGAAAGAATTCTATGAATAAAAATTTGAATTTGAATTTAATAAGTGTTCGTCACGCCGTCTGGTTGTAAATATGCAAACTAAAAATTTATTTTTGAACAAAGTAATTATTACGTAACAATTACACAAATTATAAAATCACTCAACTATTACGTCGCAATTGTTACGTAATAATTTAATAAACTTTTAGGAAATTGAGTCTTTTGTAGAAGCGGTATAAATTTCGTCAATTGTTATGTAATAATGCTATATATTTCTTACTGTTACGTAACAACAATATAAAATGTTTTTGTAATAATGCAGTACATTTGATCACTGTTACATAACAATGAAAAATAGTTTTATTACGTAATAATTCAGTAAGAATAAAGTTTAAAAATTCGAATTTAGCGTAAGAATAGTGATAAAAACGACTCTATTAAACCATTAACTCGGCGAGAATTACAAAATTTAGATATTAAAAGACATTTTGAATCGATAAAACTCTATCTCGAAGCGAGCAGACAAACAGACAGACTGAATGTTAATTTTAAACGCAAAGTTTTCAAATTATTAAACGTTTGTTTCAATTTGATTTACAGCGTTGTAAAGTAGAAATTCGTCCGGAAATTTGATCGATTTTACAATTATTTTTAATATATTATTTTTAAGATTCATTAAATCAATTTTTATCCTATCAAACTACATTATTTTTGATGTGACAAGTTGATAAAATCTATTTAAATCGCACTTGGGAAAATTATCATCAATGTTAAATCTAATTAAATTAAACCTAATTAAATTAGGATCGCGCTGGTTTTTTTCCAGGAGTAATTTTAATTTTTAATGCCGTTGAATGAAAGTAGTAGAAAGTTTATTTAATTAATAATAATAAGAATTTGTTATCAAGAATAATAATAAATAGTTTATTTAATTTATTCTCATTTCTGTTTTTTTTTTCTTCCTTTATCAGAAGACTAACAAGAGAAGGGAGGAAAGAATTAAATAAAATTTCAAAAAAAAAAATGGTGTTAAATTATCAAAAAGTTTTACTTTAAAAGCTTTCTTGCAGTACATTAGTGATAAAACTAATCGATAAAGCTTTTTTATACATAAAAAATGTCAAAAAAATTACAAAATTCTATCTACAACCCGAGGGTGTGAAGGTTCTTTCAATAAAGTAAGTTGAATTTATGTTAAAATAACGTCTTCATTCACAACAAAAAAGATCTAAAACATCTGTTACTTCATTTATACTCTTTAAAGAATTTGATCCATTTGACAAATTTTCAAAAAATTGTTCCTCGACCCCTCCACTGGATAAAATTGCCTAGTAAAATTTGACTTTGATAAACCAATTTTGCCTGATTCACACGGAAAAGTATTGATTTTTTACTATTATTTAACGAATTATAATTATTTAATATGAAAAATATTACATTAAAAAGTTTCCAAATTTACTTATCTCCCATCAGGGTGGCTCAAAAGTCTGTTAACCATTTCAAAACAAATTGCTGTCGTATTCAATACTTTATGTTCGACTCTTGGCAGCTTGTCGAATTGCTTGCAAAATGCATGATTAACTAACTTTTGGGCCATACTGTATACTGAAAAATCCTTCTTAGTTAAAGAATAAATGGAAGAATTAAAATTCATAATAAAAATTTGCAATTTTTTTTATTAAATTGCATTAATTAAATAATTTAAATATAATTTTATACTTTTTTTCATATTTAAAATAATAATTTTTATATACATTTTTAGTGTATTATTACATTCTTCCTTTTTTTTCCTAATACTTTTGTAATACAAAATATTAAAATTTAAATTCGAAAATTCGATTTAAGATATCGAGAACATTTTACTTAAGTCCGTAAACATTGATATCGAATTTATTTTTTCCTCCTTTAATCCTGAAGCGAAACTTCTTAACATTTCACTTTACCACAAACAAATAAAGCTTCATCCTCTTCAAAATTGAAAAAAAAA
>NW_019385073.1:41418-48147 GCF_000671375.1 Centruroides sculpturatus | reverse complement strand
AATATAGATTAATTAAAAAGTTCAAATTTAATTTTCTTTAAAAATTACAATTAGTTAATTAATTATTATTATTTTATTTAATTAATAAAAAATTATTAAGAAACAATTTTAATTTATTGCATTTAAACACGTCAAAAACTTAATCAGTTTTCAATTAATTAATTAAATTTATATGCAAATTAATCGTAATTAGTTTCGTTCTAGTTGATTTCCTAATTCCTCACTTGAATCATCTAACATTTAAATTAATTTCTGTGATAAATAATCGCTATTAAAGTGATCTTTGTTAGTTAAAAGTCGTGATTTTTTGAACTGTCGCGTCGCGTATCGCGTGTCGCGTCGTAATTTGTTAGTTGAAATTATAGAAAAAAATTTATATTTCTCACAATTTCAAATGTTTAATTATTTTTAATTTATAAAATATATTTTCGTTTAATTTAAAGCAACCTAAATTAATAAATTTAAGTTAGTTATATGACATGAAATCGGAAGCGAATGGATGCGACGAACACGTGTTGTCGCGTCGCGAACTGAAAATAAATATTTTAATTTTTATCATTCTGTTTAACGTGGTAAATATTTATTTATTACAAACACTCAGTTTGTAATAAATAAATAGTTTCTAAATCATTAAATAATAAGAGTTTTATCGCTTATATTTTAATAGTTTAAGCAGTGAGAACAGTCGCATCAGTTAGGCGTCGAGTCCCGTCGTCAGATCAGAACATCTTAATTAAATTTATGATATTTTCATATTAATAATTTGTATATAATCACNTTTTTAACATTTATTATTTATTATTAAGTATTTTTTATTAATTGAAATTGAAATTTATTACTTTAACATTTAATAATAAATTATCAAAAAGTATCGTAATTAATTTATACTTTGGCATTTCATCTTCTCTACTAAATTTTAATTACAAAATATTCTTTATCTTCATGATTAAAGTTAATATGTTTTACTTGGAACAATTAAAAACTATTACAACTATGTAAATAAAGTGCGCGAATTCTTCTTGAAATAACAATACAGTACCTTAATTATCTTCATTTGCTTTTACGGTGAATTGAGAAATTTTATTTTGTTTTTGTACAAAAAAATAATAATGGAAATTAGCATCTTTTGAATATTAAACAGTATTTAACACGCGTGAAATCTTAACAACGTGATGCCATGTGTAAAGGCTTGCCTATGATCGAATGGATAACACTAGTTGTGGGTTCGAGCACTGGTCTCGTGGAATTATTCTGGTTTTTTTCACGTGCCTAACACGTAAATAGAGGTCACTTTCTCATAAAAGTACTCCTGTGAAGTATCCAACGTTACCTTACCCCATTAACCCAGCTAAGTGTGAGACCTTTACATCACCTGTGATCATGTGATGACTGTATTTTTAATGTAAAATACCATCACATTAAGGGTATAAGATCGATTTAGAATTCAATATAAGCTTTCAGTCACATTAATTTTATTCAGGCTTTTTATAATGTTGTAATGTACAGTATATTACAGTTGTATAATGTAAATGGGGTTATGTGAGTATTGTGTTTTATTGGCTCCTTTTATATATTATAATTATAATACCTTATAGTCAAAGTGTATTTATTGTAACCTGGCTCGGGAGGGCTATTAAAAAAGCCGAAATATTAAGTGTTAAAGAAATCGGTGTGCGATAAGTCTGATAATTATAACAATAAGGCCAGAAGGCATATGTGGTTATTTACTACTTTTTAATCAATGTAGAATTTCACCCGTTATGAATAGATTATAAATACAGTGACGTCAACCAGCATAGGTAACTAAGTCACGTTTTTAGTTTGATTTACGTGTTTATGTGTAAAGCGACACGTGGGCAATCTGCAGAGAGGAGATGCCTCTCAGGAGGACTTCCTATGGGAAACTGGCCCCTATTTAGGTATTAATAACGTGAAGAAAATTCGGAAAACACCGCGTGGCCAGCCCGCTGGCCAGACGCAAACCCACGATCGTGTTCGGTGATTTTTATCCACTAGGCCACTGGTGGATACCATATTTTTACATAAATGAAAAGTTTTCGTATTTTTTGAAAAACCTGACTTTTAATCGAATTAAAATCTGATTAATTAATTAAACACAATATACTAACATACTGGGGACTTTGTAGCCAACTACAATTACGTTACTGTCCTGTAACTCCCGATACTGTCTGACACATCCATAGTGTATAGTGTAAATTAGCTTGGTATGAACTGGATCCATCTACGGATTCCTCGTAGCGGTAGGCTAATTTATATATTTTGTTTTAAGCATAAAAATTTAAATATAATTTTATACTTTTTTTCATATTTAAAATAATAATTTTTATATACATTTTTAGTGTATTATTACATTCTTCCTTTTTTTTCCTAATACTTTTGTAATACAAAATATTAAAATTTAAATTCGAAAATTCGATTTAAGATATCGAGAACATTTTACTTAAGTCCGTAAACATTGATATCGAATTTATTTTTTCCTCCTTTAATCCTGAAGCGAAACTTCTTAACATTTCACTTTACCACAAACAAATAAAGCTTCATCCTCTTCAAAATTGAAAAAAAAAGATATAGGAGATTATATATATATATATATATATACAGTTTTCTTTCCACTGAATAAAATTACATAGCATCATTGACATCCATTGAGCATTGTTCGTGTCAGAGTTTATTCTTCATCATCTCCATTTGGATAGCGGCTCTTGAAGCTGCATAAGGAAAATACACTTTTCACCTTGTGAAAACTATAATTTATCCTCTTCTCGTATGTTTTCCTTGTTAAATTATTATTCAAAACACAATTCCCATTATCATATACGCCAAGGTGGTTCTTTGTGAAGCCATGAAAAGAAATGGCACTCATAAGATGTCATGGTCAAAGAAGAAGCGGCAACGTAAAATTTACTGTTTTCTTCTTTAAAAAATTGTTTCTAAGATTAGGTAAATTGTATATACTTACTTGTGCAATGTTTTTTATGGACTGGTTGATCGTTTCGCATGCACCTAATGCTGCAATAAGAAACACGTCCGCAATCTTGACATTTATATCTAGCTTCTTCTTCGCAATGAATGTTGTAACACTTCTTTCCTGTGGAAGAAATGTTTTAAATTTTATANATATTATAAATAAATTTTTGAAATTTTATATGATACATAAACTTAGAAATTGTTCGAGAAATTCATAAAATTTGATTAAAATTTGTATGAATGATGGTAAGTGTGAATTAGGGTTAAAGATTTATAAAAATTAAGTTTTTTTTTTTTATATCTAAAATTGAATTTACCGGGTAAAGGACGAATAATTATGCTGCGTGACGGATACACTTCATCTACTCTAGAAGTATTTTCGTGTAAAGAAAGATCTCTGAAATCTTCTGAGAGGAAGCAATACCTTTTGTCAACAAGTACACTCAATGATTCTTCTTTCGTTAAGTAACTTCTTAATTGGTTCAAAGTGATGGAAAGCTCTTTAGGTACAGTCACTTGACCCATATATTTTACAGCTGTTCTATCTCTGTTTGCCTGACACACGAGATATTTTGTTGTTTCACTCTTTCTGTCTACAAATATAATTATTTTTACAATTATTCTTATATTGTTGTATTGTTATTGTATTAGTATTATATTCAATTATTATTAAATATGCTATTGTTTAAAGAATAAGGTCATTAAATTAGGGAATAAAACGTAAAAAAAAACAAGAGAAAGATCCTTTTGCTGGTGATAAAGAGTGGTGCCATCTATTAGCTAGAAATTAAGCTGTGTCGTAACAGCTACGCGTGCCAGCACGTCACAGCATCACGCGCGTAGATTTGCGATACATTCTACGCGCTGCTCGCGTAGAACGCATCGCATAAGTTTAATATATTAAAATATCTTCGTCTCTTCTCCAACTTTAATTCACCACTCTTATCAATTATGTATTACATAATAATCAATATTAAAGCTATAGAAAGGTGGAGGGATGAAAACATTTCTTTCATTCTTACCATTATTGCCAACCCAAACAACATTCTGCTTGTTGATTTTGTATGCTTTATTGGAATAATTATTACTAAAATAAAGTTATAAAAGAACATTTTAGACATACAACTCGACCCTTCTATAGAAAAAAAATTAAACGATTAATTTGAAAATGGGGTGGTACCAACTTACTTGGAAGTAATTCTTTCGCCAGACATTACCCAATTATTTCTTTTTATATCTTCTTCTCTCCTTTTATTCTTCATACAGGAACACGAAACTAAGTTACTGTTTTTGATTGGAATTTCCTCCAAGCTGTCGTAATTTTGTTCCACCGTGAACACGTTGTAACCAATGTCTTTGTGCGGGATCAAAGGGGAATCAATGGCTCGTCTCCACCTGTTTTCCAAGAATTTCTCTTGCTTTAATTTCTGTCTTCTTCTCGATTCGTTTTCTAGAAGTTCGATTTTGTACCCTTTTTGACTTTTATAATAATTCCTTAAGAGTCTAGCGTGTTGTTTTGGAACGGCGCGTAGTTGCCTCGCGTCGCATCGCTTCGTAAAAAAACCATTCAGACTAATAACAATAATACATTTGCTTTATTATATCCACTAATAATACAAAATACGTCGCGATTTATTCTATATTTTAAATATTTCCTTAGTTTTTATTAAAGGAAACTTATTTTAATACTTTGTTTGCGTTAGTTAGGAAGCGACGCGACTTCGCGCCGAAGCGCAATATAACACGTTAGATGTTTATTATATAATACTTACTGCTTTTGTTCCTGCAGTAGCAATATATCACCACAGCTATAAACAACATAACAAGTGCCACATTTATAATAATTGCAGCGATCCAAGCAACTGGTTCGGATTTTTCTTCAGATCCTGGACGATCATCGTGACTATCGCTCATCTCATAAATCTAAATAAAAATATAAAATAAGTTAATGTATTTGTGTATTAAAAAGTATGTTAAATTATCCTTTACATAATAAAATAATATAAATTTTATGTACTTTCTAAAAAAGCCGCATATATATTTTTTTTCTTTGCGAGTCGCGTCGTTGTCGAGAGTTTCTAGTACTATTATCTGAGCATATATCCCGTTTATAAATATACTTAGTGCTTAAATTAGTATTAAACTGCATAAAGAACAGCAGAAACTCCCCATTAGCCCTGAATTGACTTACTCTCCATTGCTCTGAATTAGCTGACAACACTTTGTATTATGTTTATTGCTTACATTAGTGTTAAGCAGTGTTGTCAGTAATAAAATAGGGAGTTTCTAATGATGCTGTTTTCTGTCTATTTTATAAATATATTTAGTAATTAAATGAGTATAAACTGGATAAATAGCACTACAAATTCACCATTTTACTCCTGATAACACTGCTTAACACTAATGTAAACACTAGGCGTAATTATAAACATTGTTTTCAAAGTAAAATGGGAAGTTACTAGTGTTCTTTGCCCAGTTTAACACTAATTTAAGTACTGAATATATTTATAAACCGGATAAATACTCATATAATTGCGCTAAAAGTTCCCCATTCTGTGAGTCTATCGACTTAATTAATATTATTAGAAATTAAATAAAAACCTAATATAATTTATAAAGATTTTTACTGGTTAATTGAATATAAATTCCCAACAACTTTCGAATAATATCGATTCAAAGTTGATCAAAGTGACTAAAATAAAACCTTGACGTGCAAATCTTATAAAGAAATCTAAAAAGTTCCTAGAAAATACTTTATTTCCTTTCTAAAACAAAAAAAAATTAGAAAATAAAATTAATTTTTTAGAATTTATATTCGTGTTTTATTCACTTTAATATATTCTTTACACGTCGCAAAATAAAAAATTAACTAGAATTTTTCGTGATTTTTGTAGATAAAGGACTGAATTTATTAGTTTATTAATTTATTTTTAATTTATTAATAGTTTATACTAAAAGACATTGCTGTAAACTTATCAAAATTACATCAAATATATTTATAAATATTAAAAACATGCTTAATTAGTTTATCAATAACACAAAAAGTCAAATTATCTTTGTTTATAGGCATAGAGTCGCATCGCATTCGCCGCGCGGAGAACACGACGAATCTTCTCTCACTTCTTAATAATATTTAGAATTTTATAATAATTTATCTCTTTTAAATAAATCGATAATGAGAAATTTAATCAATAACTGAAGAGTTTATAATAATTTACCTGCTTCCATTATATCGTGGATAAATAATCTGCGGTCGCTTCGCGTTAGCGCGCGTTACAAGCGACGCGACTGTATATAACTTAATAACGAATTTAATCATAATTTAAGTTCCTTCAATTGAATAATTTTAAAATTTAGCACACATAATCTTATAAGTATGAAAATTATTTTGACATATAAATTATATTTATATGTTAAATCATTTATTAATTATAATAAAATTTGTAAAAAATGATAGCAGCATGAAAGAACGTGAATTTATACTCAAAACTCCTTAAAAATAATTTTAAAAAAATAAACAAATTGTAATTTAATTAAAACTTTAAATAATGTTTAAAGTATTTTATCAATTAATAGTGAAAAAATATATAAATTAATATATTTAAACACAATTATTGTATAGACATAACACATCAAATAAAAAGAAACGGGTTTAAATGAATGTTAAACTACTCCTTTAGTAACAAAAGTCAACATTTTTCCAATTTTTCGTTTACATAGAACAGTTTCCATGGCTACAAG
>NW_019385073.1:0-40694 GCF_000671375.1 Centruroides sculpturatus | reverse complement strand
AATATAGATTAATTAAAAAGTTCAAATTTAATTTTCTTTAAAAATTACAATTAGTTAATTAATTATTATTATTTTATTTAATTAATAAAAAATTATTAAGAAACAATTTTAATTTATTGCATTTAAACACGTCAAAAACTTAATCAGTTTTCAATTAATTAATTAAATTTATATGCAAATTAATCGTAATTAGTTTCGTTCTAGTTGATTTCCTAATTCCTCACTTGAATCATCTAACATTTAAATTAATTTCTGTGATAAATAATCGCTATTAAAGTGATCTTTGTTAGTTAAAAGTCGTGATTTTTTGAACTGTCGCGTCGCGTATCGCGTGTCGCGTCGTAATTTGTTAGTTGAAATTATAGAAAAAAATTTATATTTCTCACAATTTCAAATGTTTAATTATTTTTAATTTATAAAATATATTTTCGTTTAATTTAAAGCAACCTAAATTAATAAATTTAAGTTAGTTATATGACATGAAATCGGAAGCGAATGGATGCGACGAACACGTGTTGTCGCGTCGCGAACTGAAAATAAATATTTTAATTTTTATCATTCTGTTTAACGTGGTAAATATTTATTTATTACAAACACTCAGTTTGTAATAAATAAATAGTTTCTAAATCATTAAATAATAAGAGTTTTATCGCTTATATTTTAATAGTTTAAGCAGTGAGAACAGTCGCATCAGTTAGGCGTCGAGTCCCGTCGTCAGATCAGAACATCTTAATTAAATTTATGATATTTTCATATTAATAATTTGTATATAATCACATAAAAGTGTTTAAAAATATATTAAGTGTTAATTTATTTCATTATAAAATATTTTAATATAATAAAATAATAATTGTTTTTCCTACCTATGGACGCGACGAGTCGCAAATTATGGCGACGCGCTTCAATAAAAATCTCGCAATAATATTTATTTATTTGTTAAAACGTTTAAATTTACAAAATATTAGACTATAATATAAAATAATTTATGTTAATATAATATAAATTATTAATTAAAACCATTTTTTAGTATTTATAACAGCATGCGAAGCGACGCGACGCCTGACCGTTCGCATCCACCATATTAAAATTCTAAATTCTCACCTGAATCCCAGTGTTTCAATATCGCTTTTTTAACAATTATATTTCATATATTTTCATTTTTAAGCATAAAATTTAAGATAAAAACGTGTTTAGAAGGAGAACGGATGGGGTTCTTCACGCATTTAATTCGATCAGTCGATATGAGAAACTAGAACAATGACGTCAACAATAGTATTAAATCGGAACAGGTGTTTTCGTACGAAGTGCAACCAATCCCGTAACACGTGTCGTTCTACTTGTTTCATTTATAATTTAAACTCGGAATTTAAAAAAACGGAAAAAAACACATCAACAAAATTAAGAACAGAAAAAATTCAGTGGGAAAAGTTTCGAGTGGAACAATTTCCATAGCAACCAAACTAATTTCTTGAGTTATTTGACAATATTTTTGAAGTTCCGAATCCATAAATATTAGAATAAAATATAAAAAAAAGTGCATTTTAGTATCAATTTCTTTCTACAAATCAATACATTTGTATTGTGTAAAGTCTTAAGTCTTGGTCGAAGAATAACGGTATATAAAAGTGCTTAAAGAAGATAAAATAATGTTTTTCTTGTTAATTATGTAATAATATACGTTAATAAATGGTCTCTTGATGATAATTTTATCAATTTTTATAGTTCAAGACGATGAGAAACAACACAAGATACATTCAAAGTTAATTAAGGTAAGTGGTATTTTCCTAGCGATAATTTCTCTTTTAAAAGTAATTAATTAATCATCACTAAATAAAATCGAAGAAAGTGATAGAAATCTTATCAAATTTATTGTTTTTAATGTTTTTTTTTCTGATTTACATCTTGTGTTGTATACGGCGCGGCGCGTATGTCGGAAAAGCGCCGCGACTGTCTTTAATTAATACTCTATTTTAATTTTAAAATTACAAAACTAATTGAAAAAATTCAAGTAACTAAAGTAGAATATTATAAAGAATCTTTTCTATTAAATATAATAAAAAAAATTTTGTATAATTTCGTGTGTTGCGGGATGCGCAGTTTATATATTAAAGTGGGGGCCATTTCATTTTGAAATGGTGAAATTAAATTTAAATTAAACACTTAAAAATTAATTAAAATTTTATTTATCACGTTTTATTCCGTGTTTAAAAGTATATATAAAATTATATAACGTATATCGAACGTGATTAGATAATTTCTGAAATTGCCGGATTACGATGAATTTTTTATTAATTATAATTTGGCTAATAAATGAATTTAAGTTTAAAGTAATTTGATATTACATATAGGTCATTCCGCCATCTGTTAAAAAATCCACGAACTATTTAAGATAATTTGCAGAATGCATAATACTATAAAGTGATTTGAAATAAATCTTATTTAACTTTGTAGAATTATTTTCTAATTTTTAAAATATAATCGAAAATTTTCCTTCAATAGTTATATATATACCAAAACTATTTAAGCTGGTCAGAATGAATATTAACACCTTCATTACTGTATTGTACTTATTTGGTTTTATACCATGCGTCCCATTAAGCCCTTTGCAAATTAGGGGATGCCTTTCGACGTGACGTCATATTCGAGTAGTCACGTGATTGTCGACTGTCGTTATCACTCGTGACGTAGCTCTAAAGAACCAATGAACAATCGCGACCGCTGATTTTCGTCGTTTTGTACAAGTTTGATTTTTGCATTCCGTTTTATACAGGTTTTTCTTTGGCTGCAATTTTAACAACATACGAACTTCCGGTTTGAAACGGAAGTCAAATTACAGTCGACCCCCTATAACACTGTTGATTATTCCGTTTTATATGAATTCCATGTTGTACGAGTCACTTAGATTTTACAAATACGTGAGCAGCATGGAATTTATATAAAACGGACTAATCAACAGTATTATAGGAGGGTCGACTGTATTTCAATTCAAAAATTTTCTTCAGAACAGATTTAGATTACGATAATGACTCTTTATTAATAAGAAATGTATGATGTACAAGGGCAAGACACTACACAAGTTGTGGCCGGCCAGGTGTAGGAAAGTGTTCTAGAAGTGTATCACATCCTTGTTTTTGATATATAGGGTACAAACCCCAGTCTTCTAGCTTCAGCTTTCGGTAGCTTCACCTCTGTCTAATTTATCTGAGGATTTCCCTGCCACTTAAGTAGCTGGATGAAGATACTGTATCACTTCCATCTTAGTTTGCTTTATGCAAGTGTTTTTTCTGCTCTTCTATTTTCGCAGTTTAGAACTCCGTCACTACTACAAATACGAAGGTTCCGTACGGCAAGAGGGTACTATTCAGTGATAAGTAGTTATATTGGAATGCAGATAATGGTCTGTTGTTTATTCAGCAGAGGCTTTGACCCACCCGCTTAATTTTTATGGAATTAAAGCAAAATAACTTAAATATGCTTAGAGTGGATAAAGCAGAACAAGTCATTTTAGTGGTTAACCAATGGGAAAGAAATAAGAAAAGTTAGTATTAGTCAAAAATCTGGTGTAAAATGTCCGTCACTTGTAGATTTTCGAAACTATTTTAAATAATTACTGGTTCAATATAGATTTTAAATTATTATTACGCATAATATTGTTTAACTTTTTATTATTATTCTTAATGCACTTCCAATGGAAAGAAAAACTATTTTATTACAAATTTCCATTTTTTTTAAGGTTTACATTTAAGAATTCTTCTATAATATACTGTATATGGGCTTTTACATAATTTATTTTTTGTTCTTGTTCTTTTCAACTGAGTACATTGCATTTCTTCATTTTTTTAATTCTTTTAGCTTCTTTTACTTCTTTATTTTGAATTTTTCTAAGAAAAATAATAATACTAAGTCATAAATGAATAATATAATATTTTCAGGCTTAATATGAGTGAGAGTTGCACACTTAAGACCATAACCAGTGGCTTCAGAGATGCAATCTGAAAGAGAGAGACCGTCCCTGCAAACTATTGAGTCATCCTTCTGCTTAAGCGATCCAGATCTGATCTGGATTGCTTACACATTTATTAAAAATTAAGATATTATTTATATCTTATATTTATATAAAAAGAGCAAGATATTATTTATTAATACTGGATCCAGGTCCGGGGCACAGGTGCACTGGGTTACTGAGATGCATTCATGCATGGCCTCACTGTAATAAATCCTGGATAGAATCAAGTGTGTTTGAATGGTCTCTCTCTGCCAGATTGTCTGTTGGAAGCTTCAGACTTCAAGTGAGCTCTATTATCTTCAATGATTATAGACATATTATTTAACTGATATTATATAACTGTTGGTATAATTATCTTGATGCACAAGCATGTGCACATATATGCATGCACAGAAACACATGCACTTACACTCACACATGCAAACACAGATACATTCTTAATATATTCAAATAATACTTCAAATTCCAAACCAACCTTTTCAGACTTTCAATTTTTGGACAATTCTTTCTCTTGTGACCGGGATCACCACAGACATGGCAAGAACTCTCTCTTTGTATCAATTCACATTTATGATTTATTAAGACACACAGATTGCAGTTATTGCAATGAACGTAACTTTCCTTTACGCAACGTTTGCATATATCGCAATGTTTGTATGGTCTTCCATCCTATAAATAATTAGAAAGACAATGTTAATTTGTTGCATTCACAATTTTTCATCTTAAATTATTTTTTAAATTTAAAACTTAAGATTGCAATGAAATATATGGCAATTCTTGTTATTATGCATATGTACTATAAGAAGAATTTAACTGTATTCGAACAAATGTTTCTGTAATTTTAAGTTATTGACATTGTAAGATGATAAGACTAATAACGTGCTCTGTTTTAATCCCTGGAAGAGATGGCCAGATGGAGAGCAGTTAAGGTGCCAGACTACCATTCTGAGGATCTAGGATCAAATCCAGACAAGTTGAGAAACTCCAGGAATTCCGACTGGATATGTCGAGTCCTATCCCATGTCATTTGGCTGTCCCATTGTGGACTTGGCCAAATTCATAATGGGCTTGCTAAAAAGCCTCTTAATACCCACAGGAAACAGTTTAAAAAAACCGAGATACAGTAACTGTCTTTAAACCCTTAGGCTCAGAGTTTATATGTTGTAAGTTAGATTATACATAAAGCAATAAAAAATGTATTACAACCCAAAATGAACTGCTGTAAGAATTAAAAGTAAGAATCAAGTGAAAAGAATTAAAATATGAGCAAATATTTATTGTGACGTTGTCACAATGCCAGGCTGCAATTTTTATTTAATTTAAAATATATTCTCATCACCTCAAATTAGTAGTGGTTTGCCCCTGTACATCACACTTTTCCTTTGATGAGAGTCATATCAGTCATCTTTCTGTAGAAAATTTTTTAATTAAAATAACAACTTCCGGTTTGCATTGGAAGTTCGTATGTTCAAAAAAATAACCAAACTCTTTGAATTGGGTAAAAATGGAGTGCCTACCGTCGTGAAGTTGACAACACTACATTCGTGATAACCTACCGAGTAAGTAATTTTTTTTTTAGATTGTTGATATCTGGTTTCGTTCCTCAATCATTGTTTTTTGAATGTTTCAATGTTTGTAGTGATTTTTGCAATGAGAAATTTACGAAAGCAACAATGTAACATGAAGTTTTGCATGAAACTGGGGTAAACTTATGAAAACATTTCAACTTTTGAATCAAGCTTATGGAGGTGATGCTCTAGGTTGTATGCAGTGTTACAAATGGTTTACCCAATTCAAAAGTAGTCATCAATTAGTTGAAGATGACCTTCAATCAGTTGATGAGTGTCATCAGTTGAAGATGACCTCAACTGATGACACTCATGTTCAGAAAATCAGAGTTATGCACTTTGAATTTTTGCCTCAAGGTCAAACAGTCAAGCGTCAGTACTATGCAGGTGTTCTGAAACAATTGTGTGAAAAAAGTCACAAAAAGAGACCAGAGTTGTGGTGAGACAACTCGTGGTTTCTTCACCATGACAACGCACCTGCTCACTCAGTCTTGTCAATTCACCAGTTTTGTGCCAAAAATCAAAATGACTGTCCTCACCAGACCTGGCTTCTTGTAAATTTTTTTTGTTTCTAAAATTAAAATCAGTGCTGAAAGGACAGTTTTCACACTTGTTTCAAAACTGTCCTTTCAGCACTGATTCATTGATAACATTAAAACAAATATGTCACAAGCATTTGAAGGACAGTCTGAAACAAGCTTACCAGGACTGCTTGGCAAAGTGGAAACACCACTGGGATAAGTGTGTGAATAGAGGAGGGGAGTGCTTTGAAGGGAACAAAGACCAATAATCTGTAACTTGGAGAATAAAAATTAAAAAATTAAAGCTGAACAGACCTCGTAGTTAATCGGTACTCCCTCACCCTAAGCTTTCCATATCTGGTCTTCAATTTCATTTATCTAACACTGTTCTAGAGATTAAGGAAGGACAGACAAATAACAGTGGGAATTTATAGTTCTACCATTCTTTTAAATTGCAGCCCAATATTCCAATTATATGACTTTTGATAATATATATTAGTGCTGTGCAAATCCATTACTATTGAGAAATTGGTAGATACTGAAATCAGTACTTGTAAGCTTAATATTCATTACTCAATACTTGTTAATTCATTACTCTTTAGGCCAGTGGCTCTCAAACTGTTTCTGTGGAACAGTTGTGTTCCACTAAAAAGATTTTACAGTTTTTACTGCAAGTTTATTCCAATATACTACAATATATTACTTAATTCATAGACAATTCCACATTTACTGTTTTATTCAATAAAGTAACATTTAATAATTTATTTCTTTATTGCTTTGTGAGAATAGTAAGCATGGAATTGCTTAATTTTTACTTTCCTGGCTGTTACATATAAGAGGGAAAGTATGGCAATCAATCAAAAAATGACCCTGCACAAGATTTTCACATTTTTGGGCTTAGGACACCTTGAAACATTAAGAAATGAAAAAAAATTTGAAGGTTTTTTCTGTATGTATGGATGTTAGTGTGTGTTTGCAGGGAGACTTAGGTTTTATGTATTAGGAGGACCGATGCTATTAAATTTTGGTGATTAATGGTCAAGGGGTTGGGAGATAAAGGGAGTTGTGTATCTCCAGTAGGGTCGGACTTCCTGACAATTTTACTGGTTATTAACATATACAATTTTTATATAAAACCCATCCCTACCCTCAAAATTAAACTTTTAGACATTTTATAATAGTTAAAAATATAAAAAATTTTTAAAATAAAATATAACAGATGGTACCACCAAATATTGCCAGGAAAGATAAGCAACTTGTTGCTGGATTTTTTATTACATTGATGCTAATGCTCTCTATAATAAAAAATGTATGAATGGTGTTCTACAGCTTCAGAAAGATTGAAAACCACTGCATTATACAGTAACAGATATGGAATAGATAACAATGAAATACTATTGATACTCGATACTGAGTATTTACTATCTGAATCAAGTATCATATTTGGAATTTCTGCTCCATAGAATTTTATTGGTTTTATGTTATCTTCTTTTCTTTTGTTGATTTTTGTTTATTTATTTCATTTAATGAGTTTCTATTATATTATTTTGTTTGAATAGACGCTGTTCCCAGTTAAGTTCATCAGGTTTTGTTTACACAAGCTCCAAGAAACTACCGATATAAAGCTATAAAATATTCAAAGCATTTAAAATTTAAAATAGACAGCAATTAATTTTAAGGAAATGGACTCGCTATCAACCGTGCGGAGGGTGTGCTTTGACTTACAATAGATCTTGAATTAAGTTTGGATTTTATATTTTAGAAAAACCGGGTATTTTTTTAAATTGTAATCTGGTTTGAAGAACCTTGTTAAACACAACATTGAACACATGTGTATTTTCATGACGTTCAAAAGTTTTAAGTTTTTATTCTTTTAAAACACGTATTCTATTAGTTCTAAACCTGATGATAAGCATTAAAAATGAAGGAAAATGCTTGTTTTTTATTTAATTAAAACTAATTCGTGTTGGTTGTCAGTAATTACGTATTTTACAGGTTTTGTTTTTAATATAAACTTTTGCAATTTATATCATGGGAAGAATTTTGAGATTTGTGGGACTGATTAAGATCCTCAACAGAAAAGTATGGGCATTCAACAACAAAAAGATTAGAAATAAGAAGCAAGTCTGTTTACCAATGCTAATGAATTTAATCAAACAAAATAATATAACAGTTTTACTAGCATTTTCAACAGTTTGTCATTCTCAGGAGAAGAATTAGAAAATTGAATGGCATGTTATGAATTGGAATTGATTATAAATCAGTTTGAAAAGAACAAATTAATTATTCTAGAAGCAAAAAAGG
Organism: Centruroides sculpturatus; assembly: GCF_000671375.1. Taxonomy (NCBI): domain Eukaryota; kingdom Metazoa; phylum Arthropoda; class Arachnida; order Scorpiones; family Buthidae; genus Centruroides; species Centruroides sculpturatus. The sequence continues at coordinate 32,295 of NW_019385073.1, read as the reverse complement.
TTGGAGGGCAGTTGGGGTAGAATAACCTATAACAAAGCATCATACATGATGTGAATTTGAATCCCATTTTGGGTCTATTTTTCTTTCAGAATAATCTAAATTATTAAAATTTAATTCAAAATAGACAAGATGGCAACTTAATTATCTACATTTAGTCCAAATTATTAAGTTTCAATAATTAATTGATGGCCAAAATATAGTCCAAAAATGCTTTGGCATTAATAATTTGATTACATTAATCTTTGAGCTTGTTTGTATAGGATGCAAAGTCCTTATACAATCACATAACTGATGAACATAGATAGCTAAAGTTATGAGTGTAATGTATAATTGTAATAAAGTGGCTATGCACTACAAGACGAAACTGCTTGCAGCACTCATAACAGTAAAATTCAGAAATTAGTACTCATATCTCAAAAATAATGCACAATATGAAAAAAGAGTCAGTTACAAAGTCGTAGAGCTCAACCAACTTAGAACAAAAGGACATTCCACATACATGAATAGCATGAGCAGGTGTGAAATGCTAATGAGCACATTGAGTACAGGCAATATGTATTTCTTGTGTTCATTCATGTTTATTTATAACATATGTATATCTCAATTCCATGTCTTCATGGTGCATTCATGACTGTCATATGCTGTGAGCTGTTCACAAATGTCAGTTTTTGACTTTTGTTTGCTGGAAATTTTGAATTTAGGTGTGATTTGCAAAAATGTCAGTGTAAAAGGACTCTACTGTGCACTCTGTATATATGACTGTGTTATTTATTTCGAATTTAAGAATTGTTCTTGCAAATTTTCCCCATGTACAAAAAATAAAATCAAAATATTCCTCAATAAATAACTCAGATATAACATTTATACTAACCTTGGAGGTACAAGCATTACATTTGAAGCAGTGCTTGTTTTCTCTGGCAACATACCTCTTACATATTTTACAATACCTGAAATAAAACATGGATATGAACTTTCATTAAATTAGTATAATTAATAGTAAAAAAAAATAGTTTTACCTGTAATCGTCATCTGGTAATTTGAAATATTTAGCTTCTATGTTAGTAAAAATGCGCACTGGTGAGCCGAACTTTCTTCCTTTCTGATTATTGTGAAATGAAGAGTGATTTATATATTGAACCTAATTCAAAAATAACAATTATTAAAAATTACAAACTGTTAGAATCTAGATAAGTTGGAAAAGTATACATATTTAACATGAAATTACTAAGTTAGAGTTACTTTGTTTATATATAATGAAGCTAACTGTTCAAAAACTTCATGCTCTCAAAGATTTATTGACAATATGGGTTCTAATCTTTATAATACTAAAGTTTCGATATCCAATAGTAATAGGAGGCTTACATGGCATATTTGAAATCATACTCATCATACCCTGCATACATATAATGTATGTTAGTACAAGGTCCACACAACTCTCATCATAGTTTGATATTGAAAGATCCACTGGAAAGGGAGAAATTCCTGAGAGAGAGTTTTATATGCCAGACAGTATTATAAAATGGAATCATGTGTGGGTGTGTGTGTCTGGTACGAAAGCAAGATCACTGTTTGTCATAACCATTTTTTGCAAGACACTTACAAATCCTCAGGTTGTTGCTAAATTTGGTGAAAGTCCACAAAGTTAGATTCTCTGCATTTGTTCAATTAGGTATCCATGCTGAGAGAGTTTGTCAGAAAGAGATGAAAAGTTCTGGATCCAAAAAGTAGAGAAGAGTTGTCGTTCTCATTGAAGAGAGGCACAAGCGCACACACTTCAATGAAAAGAAATTAATAGTGATAAAGAGTACAGTAATAGCACAGGATTAATCCAGAGTTCTTGAGTAAACAGATCAAGAAGTACCAGTGTTCTTGAGACACTTTCCAACTGGTGTCTTATCTATTTCCAGATTATAACTTGAGACTTACTTGGGCTATGGGAGAGGTCAACACCAGCATTTCATTCAATGCCAATTTCCAATCCCAACCACAGATGTTTACTAATCTTGTCATTTAAATCGAGTTGTGTACTTCTCTTTGACAGTTACTAATTCAAGGCACCATTCATACAAAATTTTGACAGCAAACAATTTATTAAAAATCAAATTTTTTTTTATTTCAGATTCTTTGTGAGCTTTCTGACTGATAACAGAAGTAAATTCATCAATTATTGAGAATTAAATTAAATGATGGATTCATTTGATTTAATTTTCAAACAGGATGAGTGAAGAATGGGGATGATAAAATGACCCTTACTGCCCTTATGAAACTATGGTATCGAGCAACATTCAATCTCAGATCCCATAAGGGCTAACTTCTTATTGCATAGCCATCCAAGTCATATCAAATTGACTAATGTAAATGCTTCTTTAATAATACCGAAGAATGAATGGAAATATGTACTTTATCTCACCTTATAGTCCATCATAACTAATGATGGCATTGCTTCGGTCAATCTCGGTTCCATAAAATAGGGATTAAACAACAAGATTGGAAGTTCAGTCTTAACACCAGTTATACTTGTCCATTTGCGAGAAATAGTCTTGTACGTTTGCATCAAGGCATCGACGTGTCCGCCAAAAGGCGGATCTAACAAGACGACAATCTTGTCGTCGTTCAAATAATCATAAAAAATTTTTTCGGACTCTTCTCCATCAAAAAAATAATTATTAAACATATTGTAATGGCAAAATGTTTCTTGATTATAAAATATTTTCTAAAAATAAAAGAAAAGAATAGAAAATAAGTTAAGTATTTAAGTTGAGTAAATACTGAAAATCAAATATAATTTCTTAATTTCATTAAATAATATAAAAGGCTAAATATGATATAAAATTTGACCAAATGACATTATACTGAATGATTACACAAGAATATTTGAGTGTCCTGATTAAACGTGACTTATTTAATGATGTTGTACATTATCCAAATTGAATCATGGAAAAACACTTTGTCAACAAAGACAAGAGAATTGTACAGTAGTTTGTTTCGTGAGTCTTGAAAAGGCAATGTGTAGTATTGAAAAGGGACTTTGAAAGCTTTAGAACCAATTTACTCTATTCACTTCTCACAGCAATATGAAAGAAAAATACTTAAAAATAAAGAATAAAAGTAGGAGAATAATGTTTAAGTAGGTACAAGTAACTTAAAATTAAATGGAAATAAGAATAAGAAAGTTTGATATACATATATGGGGTATATCTGAATATCTGTCAGAAAATATGCACCCAAACTGCATTATATGTATGTAAACATGATCCTAAAAGCACCCATTTTTAAAATACTTATTCTAAATATCATACATGGAGCAAACAACGGCAAAAACAATGCATAAAATATTCAAAATATGTAAATATCTTCCAGTGAATTGAATGCTGGGATATGTCTTGAAAAATTATCAACAGTGATTGTGTTAATCTCTCTTAAATAGGCATTAAAAATTTGCAGAAAAGACAGACGTGCACTTATGGTGAGTAAAATGGAAATTACTTTGAGACCTGTAGAATTTACCAAGATCTGTAACCAAACTGAAATATCTCATATCTTTGAATGTTTGGTAGAATTAGTCTATGACTCTGTAAATGTGGAAAAGTAAACATCCAGCTGAATGAAGGAGATTAGGAAAGACCCCTGAAACTTGCAAGTGATGGGACATGTCCTAAATTGAGTTACCAATTGATCTTCAATTAGCACTGGAGAACTGAAGTTTTGGAGTGGATTCATCACAACCACCTGTATGAAAAATTTTGAATGAAGATAGTCTGTATCCCTACCATTTTAATCTGTTTAGAGACTGAAACTGAAAGATTAACCACAACAAATGGGCAATGATAAGCATACATGTGCAAACATGCACCAGTTCCTCTCCAAAATTAATTTATTTTTTAAAGGAAGCAATGTTTACAAGAAATGAAATGTTTAACTTTTACAACTACCACATTTGAGCCAAAGGCAATCTATATGGGATTAAAGATCATCATCATCAAGCGTCTTTCTCAATGTTTGGGCAAGAATTGTGGGAGATAAACTGATTAGTCCATAAGACATACCTCCATGTCTCACAAGATCTTTGTACAGTACCAACAGTTTTTGAGGCAGCTGACAACAAGCATACTTCCCAAAGAGTTCATTATGTTCCTTTGCAATTTAATAGACATGGGATTTGTGCACCATGACAATCTGCTGCATTTTAGCCCACTAGTGCTTGGACAAAAAGTTTCCAAATAAATGGATAGGCTAAAATGAACCCATGAAGTGGCCACCTCACTTCCAAAATCTCATACCTCTTAACTTTTATTTCTGGGGCCATGTAAAACAATTAGTATACCATTAGACATTGATAATTTAGGCAGATTGTCCAGGCATTCAATGGACATTGGCAATAACCTGGTATCTTTGAAGAAGTACAACAGTCTACAATGCAGCTTGTCAAAAGTTATTTGGGGACACATTTTCAATACATGTTATGAGGGGCATTGACCTGTTAACTAAGTTTGCAGACTTTTGATTAAACACAAAACATATCCAAACCTTAAATCAATCTAGCACCAAGGCATAATTCATTTTAGAATGTTAAACTTGAAGCATTCTATTCCAGCAGTTTAAATCCAAAGCAGATCTTAGAAGAAGATCAAGAATGTTTGTTACATGAATTATATCTTGGTGCTGGACTGATTCAAGGTTTAAATGTATTTTATGTTTAATTCTCATCCAGTTGTGTAGAAGATTTAACTTCATGATTTTTGATTGCTTTTAGGACCCACATTTATGAGAACTTTCTTACTTTGGTATACAGTTTACATATGCAAATTTTTTGACGAGTTCAGATACATCCTGTACATTAGACAGAAAAGATCCTTAAGAAATGAACTAATGAGTATAAACAGTTATATAATTTTTTCTTCTGCAATATCATAAGTGAACACTAACAGAATAGAAATACAGAATAGACAAAACAAGAAAGACAATTTTCAAAAACCAAAAGAAACACTATAAAAGTCATCTATATTAAAAATATAAGGCTTGCCTGATGAAAATTAGACATATATCGGAACTGGGAAATATTTATTGCAAATATAAAAGAAATCTCCAAGTTTATTCAGACAAAGATCCCAACATCTCACAAACAGATCAATGCTCCTTGTGTTGAATTTGGTAGCTGCTGGTAAAAAAATTCTTCCAAGCTATCCTTCAACTCATTGTCTGAAATGATTCTTTGCCCTTGCAAAGCTTTCTTAAGAGATCTGAAAATGTGAAAGTCGCATGGCAACAGGACTATATGGCAGATGTTCTAGTATCTTCCAGCAGAATATCTATAATGTGGCACTGGTTGCACTTGCCTTACGGGGACAGGCATTGTCGTGAAGCAGGATGACTTTTTTCAAGTGGGGTCCTGGGCATTTCGACTTTATTGCTTTATACAGCAGTAACAGTTTCACAATAGCATTCTGAGTTGATTGTTGTGTATGGTAGCATAAAGTCAGTCCATGCTACCATACACAACATGCAGCAGTCCATGACAGTCAAGAAAGAAAGTCAACATCACTTTTTCAGCACCAGGCATCATTACAGACTTATGATGTCCCAGGGAGGACGAGTGTGTCCATTGCTTGTTCATGTTCTTTGTTTCAGGGTCTTCATTACATCATGTCAAGTGCTGTAGACCCAGAAACACGCGTAGTCTTGTAATCTCCAGTGAGATTTTTTTTGATACCTATTGTGCACAGACTCTTCTGAATTGGAAAAGTTTGTAAATGATTGTTTGCACTGTCCCTTTGCTCAAATTTGTGGATGCACAAGTTGTAACTAGTCTGTCACTTCTGATTATGTTGTCCACAGCAATGGAGATTACAGTGTGTGCTTGACCTGGTCTCAGTTTATCCCAAATTGACACATTGACAAAATGGCACATGGCCTTCTCTGTAACTCTTGCACCAATTATTCACTGCCGTTTGTCCTAAACATTGTTCATCATAAACGCACTTCATTTGATACGCATCATAAACGCATCATAAACGCACGTCTATAGATGTCGGCACTCACATTTCCATCAGCTTACTAAAAACTAAACTACCACCTGTTATTCAATTAAGGACACTTCCATTGTAACTAAAATTAATCTACCAATTACTGGAGATAAAATCTACTCCCACCAATACTTAATGCAGCCCATGTTTCACCTTTGTTGAGATTACCCACCCATAAGATGGTCCACCGATTGTTACTTTGCACGATGAAATATGACATGTGTCCACTTTTCAATTGGGCAATCCATATATTTTGCATAAATTGCAAGAACATTTATCTCATAAATCTTTCAGATCCAGTAATATTTCAGCTAATGCATAAATAAATTTGAACTTTTAAGTGGAATTTGATAAACATACAAAACACATTTCAGAAAATGTCACTTGAATATTACAGTAATAGATTAATAAATAATTTTATCATACATATCTTTCATCCAGATCCAAAAGCAGGCTTTTGAGACTTGATTCACACTTGGAATGTATATGCTCATGAATTTTGGTAGAATTAGTCTATGACTCTGTAAATGTGGAAAAGTAAACATCCAGCTTAATGAAGGAGATTAGGAAAGACCCCTGAAACTTGCAAGTGANCTTCCAGCAGAATATCTATAATGTGGCACTGGTTGCACTTGCCTTACGGGGACAGGCATTGTCGTGAAGCAGGATGACTTTTTGCAAGTGGGGTCCTGGGCATTTCGACTTTATTGCTTTATACAGCAGTAACAGTTTCACAATAGCATTCTGAGTTGATTGTTGTGTATGGTAGCATAAAGTCAGTCCATGCTACCATACACAACATGCAGCAGTCCATGACAGTCAAGAAAGAAAGTCAACATCACTTTTTCAGCACCAGGCATCATTACAGACTTATGATGTCCCAGGGAGGACAAGTGTGTCCATTGCTTGTTCATGTTCTTTGTTTCAGGGTCTTCATTACATCATGTCAAGTGCTGTAGACCCAGAAACATGCGTAGTCTTGTAATCTCCAGTGAGATTTTTTTTGATACCTATTGTGCACAGACTCTTCTGAATTGGAAAAGTTTGTAAATGATTGTTTGCACTGTCCCTTTGCTCAAATTTGTGGATGCACAAGTTGTAACTAGTCTGTCACTTCTGATTATGTTGTCCACAGCAATGGAGATTACAGTGTGTGCTTGACCTGGTCTCAGTTTATCCCAAATTGACACATTGACAAAATGGCACATGGCCTTCTCTGTAACTCTTGCACCAATTATTCACTGCCGTTTGTCCTAAACATTGTTCATCATAAACGCACTTCATTTGATACGCATCATAAACGCATCATAAACGCACGTCTATAGATGTCGGCACTCACATTTCCATCAGCTTACTAAAAACTAAACTACCACCTGTTATTCAATTAAGGACACTTCCATTGTAACTAAAATTAATCTACCAATTACTGGAGATAAAATCTACTCCCACCAATACTTAATGCAGCCCATGTTTCACCTTTGTTGAGATTACCCACCCATAAGATGGTCCACCGATTGTTACTTTGCACGATGAAATATGACATGTGTCCACTTTTCAATTGGGCAATCCATATATTTTGCATAAATTGCAAGAACATTTATCTCATAAATCTTTCAGATCCAGTAATATTTCAGCTAATGCATAAATAAATTTGAACTTTTAAGTGGAATTTGATAAACATACAAAACACATTTCAGAAAATGTCACTTGAATATTACAGTAATAGATTAATAAATAATTTTATCATACATATCTTTCATCCAGATCCAAAAGCAGGCTTTTGAGACTTGATTCACACTTGGAATGTATATGCTCATGAATTCTGCAATCAAACAGTATCAAATTTTACTTATAAATCATAAAAATATGATACAAATAATTAATTTTAATTAAATAAAAAAAAATTTAATTTCCAAATATTTGTTTAAATTACCTTGGTGTTCCAATACATAAACATCGTTCGTAACCCAGTAATTCAATCGATTCTATAAGGAATTTCACGGTGTTTTCGGAGAAAAAGAATTGCTAGAAAAAACAATTTTTTAAAAATAAATAATTTATAAAAAATTATTTTAATTTAAATGATGATTGGAAAATAACTGGATTATGATACAAAATATTTATCTAATAGCATCAGAATTTATCAAAATAACAATAAACTAGAGAAAATGAAACTAGATAACAAACATAACATACAGCTTGGCTCAAAGCTACCTAACAAGTTTAAAATATTATTATAATTAAACAATAATATATATAAATCCTACTCAAATACCATTTGTATCAACTTTTTAAGCAATGAAATTCAACTAATGTGTTTGTCCCAATTTCAACTTCACTTTTCCTCAATTTTATCTCAAGATTTGATGTCACACTTTGGAAAACACTTCAGAGTAGAGAAGCTTTCACAATCAGTACGTGACCCAAACTTTTCCAGTTCGAATTAGTTTAGTATATTCTATATTCAAGATAGCTCCTCAAAAAAGAAATCTTAAGAATTACGTGGATATATTTGTAAATTACACCAACTCACCAAGCAATCCAACAATCATATTTTAGAACATCAAGTACCTGATAACAGCTATTAACATAATTGAAAATGTTTGAACATTTTTAGCTTACATTGTGGATGTTTTTGCTGGATTGCTTTTGAGTCAAGCATAAATCTTAAGGATTCTGATCAGAAGAAAATATATGCCAATCAATTCTCTCCTAAGATGCAAAGATTGTTAAGAGCAAACGTATTAAACACATAGTATAAATAGCTTCAAATGCTGATTTGAATAATACTCAAGATTTATATACCTTTTTATTCAATTTAGTAAATACAAAGTGCTTTTTAGTCATGCTATATCATAATTTTTCACAAAAAATAAATCATATTAAATCTGTAAACAAAGTAAATTGTTAATTCTAAGCTAAATGTTCATAAAAATAATCGTAATTACGGATATTACTTTTTCAAAAATGTCACATGATGCTGGAGTCTCACCCTTGGGTAACGAAATAATTCATTTTTGTTTCCAAAGTTTTACGCAAGAGCCCATACTATTTACATCACCAATTTGTATGTTATATATGTAATTAATAAAATAATATAACATTGTGGTACCCTGTGCTGTGTATATATTCTTAGAACAACTAAAAGGATTGATCAACGATATGCATTATATATATAATTTTGGAATGGGTATGTGTGACAAAGTTACAGAGCATTACAGGAGATGGGATGGTAGTTGAAAGATAAAAAATAGCATTATGTAATTTATGGACAATATCTTTCTTTATTTGATATATTTTCTGGAATAATGTATCAATATTTAAAATTTTTATTAATAATTTACTGTTTTCAATCATTATATAAAAATTTTCATAATGATTCACTACTAGAAATTAAATCTTTAGAAATAGCATAGAAGCAAAAAGTTGAAGTACAAAATATTGTATATGGTATTTCACTACATGCATTTTGAAATATTACAAATAATCAATTATGTAGTATTGAATTTAATTTTTAATCTAAATTTATATCTTTATGCCTCTACATTCCCTTCTGCCATCTTAATACCACAATTATGTCTTTTTCTATCATTATTATAAATCAGTAGCAAAGTGAACAAGTTGCACTTAGAGTACCACAAAAATCCGTCTGTAACAAAGAGTAGACAGCTTAATTTGTTAATTCTTATTCTAATTAATTTATTATTTTTATACATTTTTTATTGTTATTTTGCATTTTATTATATATTTTAATGAGATTTGTTTATTGTATCAGGAGATGGTAATTATTGTCTTAGCAACATTGCCTGTGTAAAATAAATAAATAAATCATGTGACTTCTAGTTCAGACTGGAAGTTCATATATACCGATACTTAATTGGAACCTCCAACTCCTAACCTTTCCATATCTGGTCTTGATTTTATCTGTCTAACTCTGTTCTCAAGATTAACAAAGGACAAACAGATAGACTACAGTGGGAATGTATAGGTCTGTAATCTAAAAATTACAGCCCAATAAAATAATAAATAAAAAAATTTATCAAAATAACAATAAACTAGAGAAAATGAAACTAGATAACAAACATAACATACAGCTTGGCTCAAAGCTACCTAACAAGTTTAAAATATTATTATAATTAAACAATAATATATATAAATCCTACTCAAATACCATTTGTATCAACTTTTTAAGCAATGAAATTCAACTAATGTGTTTGTCCCAATTTCAACTTCACTTTTCCTCAATTTTATCTCAAGATTTGATGTCACACTTTGGAAAACACTTCAGAGTAGAGAAGCTTTCACAATCAGTACGTGACCCAAACTTTTCCAGTTCGAATTAGTTTAGTATATTCTATATTCAAGATAGCTCCTCAAAAAAGAAATCTTAAGAATTACGTGGATATATTTGTAAATTACACCAACTCACCAAGCAATCCAACAATCATATTTTAGAACATCAAGTACCTGATAACAGCTATTAACATAATTGAAAATGTTTGAACATTTTTAGCTTACATTGTGGATGTTTTTGCTGGATTGCTTTTGAGTCAAGCATAAATCTTAAGGATTCTGATCAGAAGAAAATATATGCCAATCAATTCTCTCCTAAGATGCAAAGATTGTTAAGAGCAAACGTATTAAACACATAGTATAAATAGCTTCAAATGCTGATTTGAATAATACTCAAGATTTATATACCTTTTTATTCAATTTAGTAAATACAAAGTGCTTTTTAGTCATGCTATATCATAATTTTTCACAAAAAATAAATCATATTAAATCTGTAAACAAAGTAAATTGTTAATTCTAAGCTAAATGTTCATAAAAATAATCGTAATTACGGATATTAGTTTTTCAAAAATGTCACATGATGCTGGAGTCTCACCCTTGGGTAACGAAATAATTCATTTTTGTTTCCAAAGTTTTACGCAAGAGCCCATACTATTTACATCACCAATTTGTATGTTATATATGTAATTAATAAAATAATATAACATTGTGGTACCCTGTGCTGTGTATATATTCTTAGAACAACTAAAAGGATTGATCAACGATATGCATTATATATATAATTTTGGAATGGGTATGTGTGACAAAGTTACAGAGCATTACAGGAGATGGGATGGTAGTTGAAAGATAAAAAATAGCATTATGTAATTTATGGACAATATCTTTCTTTATTTGATATATTTTCTGGAATAATGTATCAATATTTAAAATTTTTATTAATAATTTACTGTTTTCAATCATTATATAAAAATTTTCATAATGATTCACTACTAGAAATTAAATCTTTAGAAATAGCATAGAAGCAAAAAGTTGAAGTACAAAATATTGTATATGGTATTTCACTACATGCATTTTGAAATATTACAAATAATCAATTATGTAGTATTGAATTTAATTTTTAATCTAAATTTATATCTTTATGCCTCTACATTCCCTTCTGCCATCTTAATACCACAATTATGTCTTTTTCTATCATTATTATAAATCAGTAGCAAAGTGAACAAGTTGCACTTAGAGTACCACAAAAATCCGTCTGTAACAAAGAGTAGACAGCTTAATTTGTTAATTCTTATTCTAATTAATTTATTATTTTTATACATTTTTTATTGTTATTTTGCATTTTATTATATATTTTAATGAGATTTGTTTATTGTATCAGGAGATGGTAATTATTGTCTTAGCAACATTGCCTGTGTAAAATAAATAAATAAATCATGTGACTTCTAGTTCAGACTGGAAGTTCATATATACCGATACTTAATTGGAACCTCCAACTCCTAACCTTTCCATATCTGGTCTTGATTTTATCTGTCTAACTCTGTTCTCAAGATTAACAAAGGACAAACAGATAGACTACAGTGGGAATGTATAGGTCTGTAATCTAAAAATTACAGCCCAATAAAATAATAAATAAAAAAATTTATCAAAATAATAATCGTAATATACTTAACTGCTTCTTTCTTGTTATTTATTACAGGTAAAACAAAGTTACTCGGTTTTCTTAATTCTTCCTGTTTCACACAACAAACAACGTGTTGACCGTGAGCTTTCTGTTCATTGGGCAGAACAAAGCAGAAACAAGTCTTACAAAATCTTCTCTCAGACTCTTGAAGTTTTAAAATTTGCTTCATTCTTTTTATACATTGCTTATGTGATAATTTATTCTGTGTTTTCTTTAATTCATTCTCCCAGTGATTTTTCCTACAAGAAGACATCTTCTCATCTTCCCATTGAAAAAACTGGCATTCTTTTCTATCTCTGCAAGCAGAACAGGCATAAAACCTTCTTCCAGTTTTTCTAGCATCTTTCACAAATTTTGTAAACAATAATGTTGGACCTTAAAAGATATACAAAATTAATTACTTTACATCTTTTTATAATATCTTAATTTGGGGCTGGACCAATTGGCTGGATCCGAACTGACTTTGCATTATGTCAACATCAGGGCCCGTACTGCCCTTCGGCATTATCAATGTTCCCAAATCAGAATCTGATCATCATTAGAGCCCAAAAAGGTGAAAGTAGCATTGTCAATGCCTAGTAACCTAACATCACATACCAAGACCTCTGACTAATGCAACCCAGAGAACACTTATGTGGCTTTTCGCAATGAACCACACTTCTGCCTGAAGGCAGTTGATACACCCATTATGCACTGAAGGCAATTGCCAACCATCTGTCATAGAGCACGTTTGGAAATTAACCAGTGTTACTAGTAACTAACAGCAGTTACCAGTAACACCGGTTACAATTTCCATAAATGCCCACAGATACCACTATATATGAGATGTGCCAGCAAGGAGGGAAATGCACTGCTGTGGGTTTCAATGCAAAGTCAATGATGAATCCATGAGAGCCAATTCAGCCAACCAGTCCAACCCTCTTAATTTATATAGTATATGAATAACAAACCATGTGAGCATCTAGGGTTACTCGAAATATCTTCCTGAATAACTAAATCGACGCCTAAACTTGTCATTCTTATATCTAAAATCATTAACTAATAACAATATATTTATATTTTCAAATTATTAATATTTAGATATAACCAGCGATCACGTTCCATAAACATTAAAACACGTGGCTCAACGCATGGAACGAGGGTTATTTCAGAGGCGCCCTCTGCGAAATATGTACGAAAAATATCTGGAAAATCAACTTTCAAAAAATGAAATGTTCAATTTTAATTTGATTATTAAATTATTATTTGAATTAAATTAATTAATTTTTAAAAATATAAAAATGTATCTATAATGGCCAGCGTGATTTTTTTTATTTTTCATAATTTTCCTTGTTCTTTTTTCGTTTACTGTCTCAAGGACATTAAGACACTAGAGGCCCGGCCAGTCCGAAGACTTCGGTCTGTTTCCAGGCCTCGAATATATCTCGTAGGTTACGATTCTAATTTTAAACATTGAGATATTGCCCACTTTTACGCCAATTTGGCATCATTTAACAGAAGAGATGACGTCAAATCTACGTGGACTTTTATATCATCTGGCAACACTTTATATCATGTTATTTATTCCGTCGTAATGGCGGCTACTACTCGCTTTAGTGGGGCATATTCGGCAAACAGGGCGCTTTTACCAAGTTAGTACGTAGTAATTAGGGGTTATAAGCGCCATTACGATATTATCCCAAGTATACACATCGATCTGTACTAATCGGCCAACTCGTAGTTAGAGAGTAGCCATAATCTCGACCACCGCTCGAGAACGACTTACGAGGAATAACCGAGACGACGTAAGTCGATAGTTACGTAATTTAAAAGTCTTTTCAAACGTAAATTTCCTATGCAAATTAATATTTAAGTTCCTTCTTTTGTTTATATTTACTGAAGATAATTACTTAAACAACTCGTAATTCGCTAATTTTTATTCTTCGTAGGACCAAGTTACTTCTAGGTCACTTATTACGTACGTAAAAATAACGCCGGAAAAATTGCGGCTCTAATGGGACTTTATCAGAGCTGTAACCACGTGTCTGGGGTCAAAACCTCAAAATTTTTGAACCAAAAACATTTAAACTTTGAACCCCAACCCCCTAAAAGGGTAAGGTGTTGACTCTGAATGAGGGATTTGGCACCTGTGGAAACTTTTGTTGATGATAGAACCGTACCGGTACGTGCGACCCTTTGCCGGTTATTTGCCTCTGAAGGTTGGTTTTTACCACGAATCGGTATATTGCGGTTCCTGGCCGATGCTCTGCGTGTAGTCGTGTGCTTCGGTGGAGAGGATCACCCGCAACCCCCTAAAATTGTACGGTGCCGAGTACAGTCGACCCCCCTATAAGATAGAGATACGTTCCATTCTCTAGGAATCCGATTTCTTACGAATCCTTCCAATCACAACCCGACACGTGTCAAGTTTACGGACTACGGCTGTTTGAAAGATTTTCTTCCATAAAATTAATCGATTCTAGACTAATCCGACTCAACATTTCCAAAATACGTATATATTTTTTGGGAATAATCCGTATAAACTACGCTATAAACAAAAAATTGTAGGATTACTTACCGAGTGTCACCATTCGACATTGCCATTGCTCAACATTGTTTTCGTCGCGGAACAGCTCAGCAAAGAGCGGCCGATTTCTAACAACTTATTTTTCTGTGAAAACTTCGTAGAACTTCGGAGACATCATTAATATAAATAATTTTAATCGCCGTTGAATAAGAAATGTTTCTTTCACAAGAAATGTATAAAATTACAGTACTGTATTAGACTTACGGTACCTAATTTACATACTGACAGACGATAGTTAGCGTAAAAATCTCCGTAGCGTGGCGCCACGCTAGACGGCGGAAATTATATATTTAATTATAACAAAGTTACAATAAGTTAATATATAATTATATATACAGTACCTAATTTATATATAATTAATATATAATTATATGTACAGTACCTAATTTATATATAATTTATATAATACTGTCCAGACGATAGAAATCTCTCCGTAGCATGGCGCTACGGACGGCGGGAAAGTAGTTCGGCTGCCTGATGACGTTTGAGGTGTTTATAGGGAACTTTTACTATTTTTTACGGATACCGGTAGCAATTTTTTCGTAGTTTTATAGGAATCGTAATTATAGGGACCGTAATTATAGGGGGGTCGACTGTACTCCGCAAACAGTCGAGTGGACTACTCGAAGCAGACGTAATCGTCTGGGCTAAATAGTTAAATCCAATGGTCTTTTGTGGCAGGATGTGACTGCCAATCACATACAACTTGGAAGTGGGCCTGTTTAGGGAGATGGTTCTTGCCAAGGGTGGAATTTGGTGGTGTGGTTCCGTTGATGTTTTTGCTCTCGTGAGTGTGGTCTACGGCTCTGATAAGGTCCCAAACGTCTGGTTCAGAGCTGTAAATGTATGGTGGTTTTGGTTGTTTGGGATCTACGGTTTGGGAGGATTGGACCTCCCAAAAACCCAAACTTTGGACTCCCAAACTCCTCGTTTGGAACTGCATTTGTACCCTAACTCGTGCCAAACGAAGAGTTAAAGGTGCTGATTTTCAGCAAATAATCCTTAATTAATTTTTTTTTGTGACAGACTCTAATGTTTATAAAGATTACTATATAATGTGACATTAGTTAATGATGTGTTAAAAAGAATTATTTATTGTGATGTGGTGACAATGTTGGGCTGCAATTTTTATTCATACATTAATTTTAAAAAATTATGTGACTTATGGTCCACACTGGAAGTCTGTATATAGTTAATCGAATTGGGGCCTTTGACCTCTAAGATTAATGAATGGATGGATGGACTACAATGGGAATTTATGGGTCTGCAATTTGAAAATTGCAGTCCAATTAAATTACTTATTGAAAAAATTTTTTAAACATGATTATGACTATAATTATTTACAATTTTGATTGCTTATGCAATTTATAGGTTAGATGCTGAGTCATATATCTCCAAGTTAAGTTTAATGCTTTTGTGCTTGATCGGTGAATAAATTGCTTGCTTCTTAAAAGAAATCTATGTGTTTGTTATTTGGTAAAATGGCTTTAATACAGTTGCATAATCAATGACAATAATAGACAATGGATAAGCCAACTAATGTCTGTTTCATTTAAAACAGATTACCTCAGTGGTTTGTTTACCTGACTGTTTTAATTAATTAAAGCCACTTTACCAAGCAATGTGTCCTTTATATTTTTTAATAATTTTTAATTTATGGGAAACATCTAAGCAGCACTTAGCAAGTTTTATGCTGATAATGACTACAGATTACATTAATTTATGAATAAACCTGGCCATTATTGAGGCCAAGTATGCTCAATCTGACATGCCAACACTGCTTCATGTTATTTATTATTGTAATGGCAACTATGGTGTTCTTTAGTGGAGTATATTTGGCAAACTGGATGCTTTTTGATTTCTAGGGACCTTTGTTTTATGAATACCTGTAAAATGCCTGTAAGGAAATTAGGCCTCAAATGACATGTAAAACATTAAATGTACTATATGCCCAATTTTTACTTATTATTTGCATGTTGGACCCAAACTAACATCAACCAGCACAAATGAAGAATGATTAAATGATTTTGCTGTATAATTTATCATAGAATGGTTTCTAATTTAACATTGAAAAATAGGTTATGAAGTGATTAAGATAGGACTGAAAAGTATTTGCTATCTAATAGTCTCTATATACCAACATGTTTGCAGAGTGGCATACATAAAATTGTTGTGTTACCACTTGTTGATGTATCTAACAGAGAGACCGATGTATGTGTAAAGTGTCAGTCTCTAGTTTATTGCACGTGCGATTGGCAAAATGGTCACAACTGTGATTAATGTGATAAATTAACCTGGGAACCATTTACCGCACAGTATGTATACAAAATCTTGAATTTATATCCGAAACATATTGCGCTACAAAGTTTAGCATTTGTAAAAAGTAGGAAAAGTTGACAATCATAAATAATATACTTGGCTCGACTCCATAACTTCTGTGCATAATTTATGGCAAGCCTAAGGTTACAAATTCATAGCAGATTGAACAACATAACTCTTCAAATATTGCTACTATAGTTGGATGATGTAACTGGACTATAAATCTACTTTAATAAGGAACAATTAGGCTATTTGGTGCTATTCTGTAACTCATTCTCTAGACTTTAGGTGAATTTTCATAAATTGTTAATGTGATTGAAGTAGTGTATATTATAATATAGTTTTATTTCTCAGATTTTTATGAGATATATATTTATATCTCAGAAAAACTGCAATATAAATATATATCTCAGATTTTTCTGTTATATAAACTGGTTAAAGAAAATTAGGATTTAATGTTAAACAAAAAGTAGGTCTATAATGATACTGAATGAATGACATTCTATGATTGATACAAATTATTTTTGATATCATTTGATTTTAAAAGACAGGTTTATAAGAAATTAATGGTACAGTTTAGATTTATAAATATTAAGTGAAGTTACTCAGTGCTGCCCAGGAAATATTTGATATAATTTGCTAGATGAATATTGAGTAAGTGAGATGAGAAATACTGGAAATTTGTAGATGCTAAATACTAACTTCAATGTCTACAGTTTCCATTTTGTGTCAGAATAACTGTAGGAATGGTGGTTATCCACGGCATGAATACGTAATCATCTTTTGATATAGCCTGTTAGATATTCTCTACTAATGAGAAATGTCAATTTTGTGTTTATCACTGTACCAAGTCAATGTAATATTCATAAGTACCATATTACACAAATTATTATTATTTTCTTATGGATTTCTCTTTTATGAGATGAAGGCATATATCCAGTTAGGAAAATTTTTGTTCATCTATCAGATTTGACATTTGAATTTCATTATGCTAATTAAATTCTAACTGTTTTCTGAGTAAACCATTAAGTTCTTGAGGCCAATGTATTCTAGATTCAAACTTGTGTTTAGAAACCTCTCATATCATTTCTTCCAAAGCATTGATGTTTTTATCTGTGTTATCCAGCCAGACTGCTGCTGTTAATCAGTTAATTGATCAGATTTTGAGGCAAATGGATAGTCACACTCTTGTAAAACCTCTAGGTACTGTACATATGTTTTACTTTATTGTAATTTGCTATTCTATAGTTCTTCTGTTTAAATGCTGTGATCTTTTTGTTTGATAGGATAATCTGTTCCAGACATGAATGAAGTTAATTCAACAAAAGTATTGTAGGATGGTCTTGAATTATTAGGCTGCAATTTGCAAACATTGTAGACCTATAAATTCCCACTGTCGTCCATCTGTTATTCATTAATCTTATGGGCCAAAGGCCTTGATTAACTATATATGAACTTCCGACGCAAACCGGAAGACAAATTATTTCAATTCAAAAATTTTTCCCAAAAGGATGATGGTTGGCATGACTCCATTACTAATGGAAAAATATGATGTACAGGGGCAAGACACAACAGTAATTTGAGGTGGAGAGCATATATTTTAAATTAAATAAATTAAAAATATGATAAAAAGATTTCAGCCTGGCATTGTGACCATGTTACAATAAATAATTGCTTGTTATTTGTTACATTTATTTTCTTTGAGAAGATACTTTATTAAACAGATTAAGTAATTTATGAGTATGTAAAAAATATGGTAAAGCCTGTGTAAACTGGATTCACACAGTACCAAATTATTTTGGATTTCCCTGAAGATTACAAATAAATAAAAATATATATATATTGTTTTATAGAAAATTTCATTTATTCTAGATATTTAAGTCATTTTCAGTATTGATGTTTACACACATTTGTCTTACAGATAAATGCAGAGCTACAGCAGAAAGATATAAAACATCTTGAAGATGGCTGTTAATTTTTGTCAAGAACATCATTCTCCAGCGATATCGAGCAGCCACGTATGCCGCGACGGATACGACGTCACTAATTTAATAGCCATCAATCAGGCCGTGAGAAAGAATGGATTTTGTGCCGAATACTTTATCAAACCTCCGGTTAATATTATTATTAAATTTCCCATACCTATTGAAATAAGTCACGTATTACTTGGTGTAAAATTAGGAGAATATCAGACAACCAGTTTGGAAATTTGGTCTAAATATTGGCCGACAAATTGTAAGTATTTTTATATATATATAGAACTAATTAAATGGGATTTAAATCGGATATTATTTTTATGCTTAAAGCAAAGTTAGTTTTTTCAAAATGGCCAACATCTTTAACTCATCTTACCACCCATTCATGTAATAACTTATCAAATCTGTATTCTTAATCTTATAAAATATGCCAAATTAAACAGCATTTGACATATTTTATAAGATTAAGAATACAGAAATAGCACTGAATGAATGATGTTTAGTCTTTGTTTTTTCATTATCACATATTATTTTTCTCATATGTTTTATGCCTACTTCTGAAGTTTATTTAGTCAATCAATTTAGGATTATCAAAGCATCGTAATGTTACATTAAGCATTAGTTTTGCACATTTGGTCTTCAGCCTTGCAACTTTTCTCTTGAATTTCACTTGCCAAGGAAAGAATTTACATAGTATGCATACGGTTGAAATTGTGCCCATTTTAATTACATCAAGCTGCTCTGTTCTCTATAATCCATATCTTTCATTTTCTGTTAATCTGTGGGAGTCGTATATCATATATCAGAAGTATGCAAGAGCTGCATCTGATATTGGAATGGTATTTTATACATAACCTATGTATATATTGTATATATACATAGAAGAATAACACCAATGTCAGATCCCTAATGCTAAGAAATAAGGTAGGAGGGCCCATATACCAGAGATGCAATAAGGGTAATCAGGGGTGGTGAACCTTTTTGGGTTCATGTGCCGTGTAGTAAGCATAATTAGCTTTAAAGATGTTTATGTGCACCAAAGTTTAAGACTTCAAATAACAATATTTAAATAAATTAAACAAACAAATATCCTTTAATTAGAATAAATGTAAAAAAAAGCTGTTTGAAAAAAGAGAATTGGGTGATAAACTGAAAGTATGATTGAAAAAGACAAATGATAAATCTAAATCATATGATAAATTATGTGCAATGTGATTTCTCTTTATGTGCCACAGGTTTGCCACTCCTGATCTAGGTGAACTATATGTGGCTAACAAGCCACAGTTTTGTAACTGTGGGTATATGATATGTGACAATGGACATAAACAGCTTCTACTGTGGTAAATATAAAAGGAAACAAAATGTCGCATTTAGCACAGATGCAAATAATGACTGCCAATATGCTGCCTAGCACACAGTTGTAGTATTCTCAGATACTGTATTTAAACTCCCATAGATATCTCTGAACAGGCAGATTTAGCCAATTGTTTCTGAAAACCATTATATATGGGTCTGTAAAATTGAAGGTCAACGGTACAGTTTTAAGTACCATATGTAATACTTCAAAAAGTATGGCATTTTATGATACCACAGTAGAAAACTTTGTTCAAAGTAGAGGAGTAGAGGCAATTGTAAAGAAAGTAGTTTTATAAAGTGGGGATCTACTGTCTAATTCATGTCTAAAATTTTATAATTCTAATATTTTTATCATCACACAAATCTCTCTCGAGTATTTTAAACTAAATCTTTATTTCAGATGACGATAAAGATGAGAAATTCGAGCTAATAGGAAAAAGTACAAATATCATAGAAAGTAATGTATTGTTTGCAAATAACAAGTATGCGCCGAGGAAACTTTTTTCCAAGTTACCAAAGAATATGTTACCAGGTGATGTGGCTTCTCGACGATTTACCGCAAAGCAGTATACTAATTTGTCCAGCATCGGTTCTTTACAAATAAGTTTAATCAAAGTTTCACATAGCGGTTTTCCCCTTCTCTCTAAATTAGAAGTCTGGGGACAACCTGCCAGATCTTGTCTGGAATCTGTAGTGATGTCTGTTCTGAAAGCAGAACAGAACTCCCTCCCTTCGTCGTCATCGTCGTCGCTGTTTAAAAGTGATAAAGACCGTTTTGACAAATTAAAGAATTTGGATTTGGATATAGGCAAGAATGGTAAATATATTTTCTCACTTTTTTAGTAAATTTAAATAACTAATCTTTATTTTTGTGCATTGATTCAGTCCAATCTCCAAATTCCTTCTCTTGTATCAATGTTTTTAAATTTCTGTATCATTTTTATCTGTATTTTAAAAATTTTATATACTGTAGAATCCTGCTAGTCCAAACTAATTGTGACCGACTCTGTTCAGATTAGCAGATTTTCAGATTAGCCGAATAATCAAATAATGCTGAAGCAAGCAGTAAAACAGGTATGGTTAATATAGAACCAACACCATCAATGACATCAGAGCCCTACCCTGGACAAGGGTGAAAGTGCAATGAAATTGGCAGTAGAGTTTGGAGTGGGCAAGGCCACAATAACCGACTGGAAAATAATCGTGCAAAGATCAAACAATTTTGTGCCTCTACTTCAGAATAATCTGTTAAAAATCGAGGCAAACAGCAGGGTCCTCAATGTATGATAAGCTTGATGAAGCTTATTCATGTAGTTCACTCAGGAAGGAGAAAGGGGAACAACCCTAAGTGAACCTCTTGGAGAAAATTTCCTCTCCACTGACTGAAACATGTTTGGATCAGGCAGACAGTCGGACTAGCAGGACTCTACTGTACACTTAAATGTACCATTTCATAAATAATAATAATCATGTGCTGACTAATAAATCAAATGCCTTAAATCTCATAAATTATAGCACATTTAAAAATAATTCTACCATTTTTAATTACTGTAATTATGTTAATTATTATCCAAAAAGTACACAACATAAGAGTTTCATCTCCCATCTTAATCTTTAATAAAAGATTACATCATTTTGTTAAAAATTTGTCTATTATGAGTGGCACATTACTTAATTATATCAATTAACATGAGGATATGAAATGATGCTTCAATTCTTATCACCCATGACAAATTATGATTATTCAGATCTATTTCAAACAAATATTTTTATAGCACTAGACTGACACTTTGAGGATGTCTGGCCAATAAGATTCTAATTAGATTATTCAAAAACTTTTTAATAGTTAATTCAGTTTGACACAATTTATAGTTAGTTATTACAATCAATTAAATTTCACTCGGGATCTGTGGATAGACTGACATTTCAGCTTGTCTAGGGGTGATAATCACAATGGCTACGTGTTTATCTAAAATTGGAATTATATGTTTGGAATATCCCTCTTGGAATGTTTGAGTATGTTGAAGATAAATTGAATACTACTTTAGGTTATTACAAGATGTATATAACAGAGTGGTCCAACTCTTGGTACAAATTTATACTTTTGAGCTTGAAAAGTAATTTATGAGTATGTAAAAAATATGGTAAAGTTTGTGTAAACTGGATTCACACAGTACCAAATTATTTTTTTAAATTTTCATCTTTAAACTATACCAGATAAATGACATACAGCTACATTTGTGTTTATAGTAAAAGCACTTTTACATAGTAAAAAAATTTTATTACTAGGTTTAATCCAAATCATCAATAATTCAAAGTGATTACTAAAGATGAGAGTATTCAAATGCAAGATCTAGATCTATTTGACGGGGAAGTTCTTGTTTTCGAGAACAAGTGCTAGGCATTTGAACGTTTCTTGGATGCTATCATTCTGAGTTAAAATGACAGTGAATATGATTGAAATATCAAGAGCTATTCTTTTGTTCTTGCTCTGTACTACTAAGACCAAGTTATTCAATGATCTGACTCTGCATGCACACCATTCATCCAGACATCTGGCACAGATGTCTGGAAATACTCTTTGTGCTTACTGTCCGTGGTTTCTCTGGGTCATTTTCTTATCCCATTTTTCTGACAGCACGCAATTAGTAGGTGTCCCAATACTTCTGTCAACATAGTGTATACATGTGATGATTTACGTAAAATTTCACTAGAATATATTACTTTTTTTATCATTATGAATTTCAGCTGTACTATGGAATTTTTGTGATTTTTCAACTTATAATGACACAATCCAATTAAATGGGGTAAGATTCAAGCTCCAAATGAGGGATTTTTCGACCCCTGAATTGTAGATTTCCTTGTATGAGCAGAAAAGTCAAAGGAACCATACCTATACATGTGACCCTTTGTGAGATATTTGCCTCCAAAGGTCAGTTTTTAACATGTGTGTTCGACATTGTCAAGGCTCACTATTGCTTACCTTGACTGATGCTCTGCATGTAGTCGTGCGCTTCAGTGCGAGTGATAGCAAGTACCTCAGTGTCCAGGTGGGGGCAAACCCTCATACCCCCTAAAATTATATAACGTCAAGTACTTCACAAACAGTGGAGTGGGCTACTACTTGAAGTCGGCATAGTCGTGTGGGGTAGATGGTCTAGCAGAGTGACACAACTTGTGATCTCGCACGACTGATTTGGGGGGACTATCTCATGAAGATTCGCTTGTAGAGGTATAGTTCCTTAGACTTTTTTGCTCCTATAGGTATGCTCTACAGCTGTAATAAGGTCGCAATGTCTCATTCAGAGCTTGAATTGAACCTTAAATGGTATATATATATTTTATGAATCTGACATGCCATTAAAATAATACATAAATTTTTATAAAATTTTAATGTTTCATATTGCTCTCCTCATTCCATAATTACCATCACTCAGTATGTTTTATAACCATGAAAAGTAAAACCTAATTTCTTATTGACCATGGCTGACCAAAGTGATGATTCCATTCTCTTGCTACAAGACACTAGTTACTTTGTCATTAGCATCATGATATTCTGCAACAGCTTTTGTGAATGCCTGTACGTCAAATCATTAAACTGTTACTTTTAATGATATTGCCAATGTGGGAAGTCATTAATAATGATCCTTTTGTGAATCCCCCCTCTCGATCTGAAGGCTTTCTCTTGATTCCATTACAATTAAAGTTACAAAACACTAAAGTTTTTAATATTTTTTTCCCCTCTAAATCAATACCATTATAAATTTATAAAAAAGTTGTTCTAGTTACCTGTTTAAGAGTAATTATAAAATTTTAATTTCAGATCATCACTTGGATGAAGACGAATTAGACATTCCTGCAGAATTTATTGATCCCATTACTTGTAGTATTATGACGTTACCCATTGTTTTACCGTCCGGGCACACCATTGACCAGTTGACTTTGGAGAAATATGTAAAAACAGAAGCGTCTTGGGGGAGATTTCCAAATGATCCATTTACGGGCGTACCTTTTAACAGTTATCAGAAACCCGTTCCAAGTGCCAGTTTGAAAGTGCGTATTGACCAATTCTTGTTAAAAAATAATAAACTATATTCGGAAGTACCAAGAACCGTGGGAACCAAAGAACAAGAGAATTCTAAGGGAAGAATATCGTCTCTTGTGAATTCGGATGGAAAATTGGAATCAACGCAAGGAACAAAGAGATCGTCCCCAGAATCAAATATGTGTGTAAAGAAACACAAACTCAACATTAATAATGATAGTTCTGGTGTAATGAATATATTTAATTATTATAATCCTATTTCGGAACACCAGAAATCATCATCCTCTCCTACGAACGAAGACGATTTAAAGTTTTCTTCAAATTTGGATGAAGCGTTAAGAGCAACTCTGAGCAGTTGTAAATCGTACACAAAACCACTTTCAGAAAAAGTGAATGATCTGTTATGTTGCGTCTGTCATTCAGATGCCATTCTTTACTCGTTATCGTGTCTTCACTTACTATGCAGGGAATGCCTAGTACAAAAATCAAAGAAAACTAGAGTTATCTGTGATAAATGCCATGCACCTTCTACTGTTGGTAACATTGTACGGGTACACGCATAACAAACTTAAGAGGATATCCTTTTTTCTTACAGTTTGTACTGAGAGTACTTAATTATATTTGATATAATTGTTTAATATACCAGATTTTCTTTCATCCTTACAGTATTTATTATGCGAACACTCCCATAAAATGCAGAGTGATGTCTCAGCAATTACATTCTCTATTTTTTAAATGGTAAATTAGTTATTGAAACAAGATAGATTCTAAGGAAAATATTTTGTAATTTTATATTACTGTGTTTTGTTTATTTAAAATAAATTCTATAGAAATTATACAAAAAAGTTTCGATTGATATTTGCCAGTTTGCATACATGAGACGGGGGACACCTATTGTAGTGATTTTGGAGCACCTGTGATGACCAAATGTTAGACATAAGCCTACTGTTGTAGTGGATCTGAATTTGAATACAGTCTGGACTCCAAAATGTATTATGGGTAGTTGAATTGGGGTGTGCTTCCATTCCTCATCTACTCTAACCAATTCCATTCTAACTTGATCCATCATCTGGAATGAAATTGTGGCAATCTATACTCTGCCACATCCCGGTGTCAACAAATTGCTATACAAATTAGATTTTCCAAGAAACACTAACACAATAATGGGCCAGATCTATAATAAAGTCAACTAGAATTGGAGTAACACAAGTAAAATCATGAATGCAGATTAGATTTTGATCCAAATCTCCTGTGTAGATAGGTAAATATGATGGTCAAAGGATTAGGTGCAGAAATATTTCATGTTTTGTCAGAATTTATGAAAATTATTGCCTTTTTCTTGAACTGGTACGTAATACAAAGAGAAATCTTGAAAATATTCTCTTTATTAATTACTTCTCTCTGCTTTTTAATATAAAATACATTAATCAGAATATTGCAAAAACTTCTAATATACAATCCTCAGAATATGAGTTAATTCAATTACCAAGAACTAGTGCTTCAATCTACCATTAGAAATTTTAATTTCATTACAGTAATAGAGACCAAGTTCTTCTGATTCACATCTCCAGTAATTTTAATAATTGATTGTTTACTTCCATCTCTATAATTATCAATGTGTTAACTTTTTCTTCAATTGGTTCTAGTTAATTCACTAACTAATCCATGCAAGGCAAATTGGCAAAATGTATTATTTTATTCTTATTTTCATGAATTATGTTCGTAACTCTTCTTGGACACTTGTTCAATTCTTGAAAGTTTTCAGTTGTGTCAATCTGGTTAATTCCAACAAAAACAAATATTAGCAGACTGTCCATGTGTGCCCTTGACACAACTGGAGGAACCATTTCCCTGACGAGGTTGGAAGTGGTTCTCAAAATACAGTTTGTCCCTGCTCTTTATACAGATTTCATTGTTCTTCTTCCTATCTATTCCAATACTGCACCGGACAGGTTTTCTGTTTGAGGTACAGTCCTGTACTTCAATTTAATACTATCTTTGACTTGGTTATCAGATTCAGAGGTAGACAATGGTGGTATTAAAGTGAGATTTGACTGTGTTTTGGGTCAGATATTTATGTACAAACATGCACCTAATCTCATGTAATCTATATTATTTCAATATTTAGCTCATTGTTATATATATTAAAAAACAAAAAAAAACACCTTAGCTTTGCATTTTGGATGAGATTGCAATGCCCTTACAGAGGACAGTCATAATGGTTGTTTTAAGGCCAGATGCTGCCATCACCAGTCTTGTTTATCTGGATATTCTGACCAGAGCCATCTAGCTTCAGGTCAGAGTAAGAGACGGCATCCTTTTCTAATCGTATGAATAAAGCATCTGGGCCTTATCTGCTTAACTTCGGCGATCTAACTACAACTGAATGTTTGGCAAAGACTAGCATTGCTCTTATCCATGTATTCAACAGAATAAGCCAAATACTAAAATAATAATTGCCAAATCAAATTATTTTTTGTGAGGATCAAATATAAATGCAATGTATAAAATATATAACCTCAATATATTTTATACATTGCAAAAGTCACTCGATCCTTTGTGACTTGTAATGATTGCTATTTTGTCTTATGACTTCAAGACACCAGAAGGATCTCTTATCTAGACAATTTGCTGTAGAATTTTTTGATCTGCCAGAACAAATGTTAATGTATGTTACTGGGTCTGCTAATCTCTTAGACAGTTGAGAAAAACAACACTTCTAACATCTGCCAACTTCGCAAATTAAAATTATTATACATCTTGCTAAAATTGCCAAAAGCATCTTTGGAGATGTACTTGTACAAGTTGTGCACGGATTTCACTTTGGGTTCAGCAATTTTTAAAATCCAGAGTTATGTTCTGCAAATTATCCATGTGAAAACACAGAAAACGCTGGTATTTTCTGGATTGTGGACGACAAAGCCAATGTGTATCGAGTTCAATTTTCGGTTTCTTCAAAAGAGAATCTGGTCCAGATGGATCTTTTGGAGATTATACAGTAGACAGATCGGCCTGTCGGTTCTTCAGATTTGTCTCTATGCTGCACGCTCTATCGATTGCCAACTATAGCTGTCTTTCCATCAATGTTTCATTAAATTCTTCACAACTCCCTGCTTTTACATCATATAAAAAGTGTGTTGCTCCCTAGTATAAATTTATTATTACAATTGTATGAGATATCCTGCGTAAGTACTATATTTTATATTTTTTGTTATCCATTTCGGTATAGTGATATTATGAAATTAAAACTATTTGTAGGAACACAAGATCGAATCTATTGAAAATTAGAATTTGATCCTTTGATGTAAGTAATTCTAAAAAATTTAATTTTTTAAGTTCATATTTCAAATAATTTTGATAGATCTAGAACACAGTATATTAGTCATCCCTGCAAATAAAATTCTTATACAGGGATCACCTGTATAAGATCACCCAATTGGATATGATCTATTGAATGGTGATATTTTTGACTTCCAGAGCTGGCCAAAAGTTAGCTATCTGGGCCGGAAATTGAAAATATCGCCATTCAATAGAGTGTACTTGTTTAAAATTAGTTAAAAGCTGTATGAACTTAAGAGATTGCCACCANCGTATAAGATCATTGATTATTCCGTTTTATATGAATTCCATGTTGTACAAGTCACTTAAATTTTACAAATACGTGAGCCGTTCACAGCCCGGTACACGTATTTGTAAAATCTAAGTGACTCGTACAACATGGAATTCATATAAAACGGAATAATCAATGATCTTATACGGGGGTCGACTGTAATGTGCATTAAGCACAGTGGTAATTGTGATTTTGAATGCCCTCTTGTAATTCTGTCTGGATTAAAAGACCAGTTGGAAATTGGCAGCGAACCTCTTATTAACATGTTTGCCACAGGTTGATGCAATTTTTCATCGTGTGACCTTTGTATAGTGCAGAATTGAGCGTGCTAATAGTAAAATTAGCTCAGAAGTAAACTCATCCTTAGTGTCCAAATCTGAGCCTTAGAAATTTCACAAGTGTCTTTATGGGGATACATTGGATACCCCTCTTATTTTGGGGAAATTAAGATTGGCATGAAAAAGAAACAGAATGTTGTGTATTACAAGACATAAATTTAACACTTATAGATTTATCTTAATATCATTTTATTTTACAACTCACTTTCTAAAAGCGGTAATTTATGGCAAAAATCAGACTTCCGGCTATAGGTCACGTCGTTTTGAAAATAATGTGCACGAGGATCCGACAGACTGCTCTCACTTTCTTGTAGAGATCGGGGTTCTTCGCATTCTACTATTGTGTCGCAAGCATGTTTTGACAAAGGTTGCATCGCAGACAGCGGTTTAGTGAATGAGTCTGAACACATGGAAGGAAGATCGACACAACTGGAAGCTTTCTCTTCTCCTCTGCTCTCTTGTTTGTGGTGACCGTTCGGTAAGTCTTGCAACTGATTCAGAATGTCACTTTGAATGTTTTCTCCAGACCAGCTTGCTCTCTTGTTGGATATTCTTAGACCAAGTTTGTTTGAAGAACCATTCTGAGTCTTACTCCTCTTTTGGTTGGGATCCGCCGCAGAGTTCCTTCTCAGTAGAAAAGGTGAACATAACGGTTTTAATATTGTGCGTTCGTACACAGTTTTCTGAATCTGAAAATAGACTAAACAATATTTTATTCCGATAATATTGATGATTTTAATATTCTGTAAGAGAAACTTACATCTAATAATGCGGTGGAATCGAGTACGGTGGACTTGTTTCTATCTTGATTTAAAAGTTCTAGACTCAAAGTCCTTTTATCGTCCTACAAAAAAATTGTTTACAACTTTGTTAACTTTAGAAAATTAAATTTAGACAATGAATCTTCATACAATAAGCAGAATTTATTGAAAATAGTTGTTTGATGTCGTTACAGAATTCAAATATTGCTTTACGTCATTCTTTGACCAGCACAGCTGCAAACCTAAGCCTAATTTTCCCATAGAAACCTTTGCCTCTGTTATCGCAATTGTTGTATGCAATAATGCTTTGTTCTGGCCCAGAATAAATACAAAATATTCAGTTGATCCCATGGAGAAAGCTAGTTTGCAGAAAAAGTAACAATATTGGAATAGAGGAAGTGAAAAGAGCAACAGAAGATAGTCCATTATGAACTCATGGACTAAAGTTGATTTGGACCGACAAAAAGGAAACAGATAGAGACAAATAAAGAATTGGAAAACATAAGATTGATCAAAGACCTTGTCAGATAACCAATGGATTTCATCATCATCAATCCATTGAATGATGATGAAATCCATTTTCATTTCTCATGCATCAACCTTTGGAGATCAAATGTAATGCTCTCTCTCTTGGTAATGAATATGGTGCCAAACTACATTTGTATGAATATGGTGCCAAACTACATTTACCCTTAAATTATGTTTAATCTGATTAACCCCTTATGGGTTCTTGGGTCCCTTGGGTTTTCTTAATTCTAAATGAGCTGGATCTTCCAAAATCATAGATGAATATAAAATTTGAACATAAAATCGAACCATGAGATGAAGAGTTTGAATAATGAGACCTTACGTGCATGTGTTCCCTGTGACATAAAATCGAACTGTAAGATGAAGAGTTCAAATAATGTTCAAATTTTATATTCATCTATGATTTTGGAAGATCCAGCTCATTTAGAATTATGACAACCCAAGGAAGAATCCAGAAAAGCTTATGAAAATGTTATTCAAGACAATTGTACTTTGCACCAGTTATTGGTTATAGGGAGTCTTATTTTATATTTATCCCAGTGTGGTATGCAGATATGTATTAATCAGTGTAATTTGTTGTTGTTCAGGAGGAGGAGCTCAGGTATATTCTCTTCCCCTCCTTCAAGCATTACTAATTTCACTTCCTGTCCCACAATTTGTTTTGTTTTACTGTAGGATGCTTTTGTTTCTAACACTAGCGTTGGGACTAACCATAGCCTCTAGGTGCCGGCTGGGTTACCGGCAAGTCCATATTGTTGATCACACAATGTACTCTGCTTGGAGACAAAGTCAAGTGGTGAGAGGATCTGACAAGAACTAGTGTTCAACAAAGGATGGCATTAACAAGTATTCTATTGAGAAACCTTAATTACTCAACAGTTCCATCCCAAGTTATGAATACATTTTAAATAAAGGAGAGCATAACTAGTGACAAACTTCACTCTAAAGCTTGTGTCACACAAAGTAACTTTGCTTGTTGCTGTTTGAGTAGCAATGACTAATTGTATCATATGACTGGCTAATCATATGATGCATTTAGTCCACTTTGAACCAAGTAGTGGCTATAAATACTCGCTGTTACTGGAATTAAATGTGTTTGCTCAATTGCCAAGGCAACACACTCCCAGTGAGTAAGAAGCAATCTAGTTACTACTAGAAAGCACCGGTGTCTATTCACGTGACAACATGGTTGCTACTAAACTAGAGTTCCAGCCCGTGTAGTTGCAGGCAGCAATTAAAAAGTAAATAACTATAATAGAACTTTTCATTATACTGCCCCTACATCATGTTATGTCATATTTGATCATGTGATCATATAAGGATTGCCAAGCTTATGATAGTTGTTTTTCATCTTAAAAAGGGCCACTGCGTAAATTTTAGTCATATTTGAATATTTCTAATGCTTTTAGTATCCTGTTGGAGTAGGCGTGTTTTGTTCTCGCGACGGTAACCTTGTTGAGGAAGGCGTGCACTTCATTATCCATTGCGTACACGACTAGGGCGGGGTTTTGTTCTTTTTGTCGATATCATTTTTGTGTTTGGCTAGTCTTATTTTGAGTGACCTTGTGGTTGAACTGATATATTTGAGTTTGTAACCAAATCTGTCATCTTTCAAAAGAACTTTATATACCCCGATACTCTAAGCTTACTAGTCTTATCTTTTCCATTCCTAAAGATATTAAAGATGGTAGGAATGTGACTGAATGTCAATTTGGTCTCTTTTAGATTTGCTATTTCCTTATACATATTGTGGTTATATTCTAGAATGATACGGCTTGTGTTTCTGCATTGATTGTATCAGTTTTCATCTTTAGGGTCTAAGTTGTGAGTGTTGTTGGAAATAATACTGGCTAAATTCCTCATGCAGTAACCATGTGTTGTGGCTATTTGTTCAATGAGTTCTAGTTTGATTGTGTCAGAATAATATGTACAGTGGGTAAAAGCCCTTTGGTAAAGGCCCTAAAAATTGCAATCTTATATATATAAGGGTCATGGGAGCTTGCCAGTATAAATAAGAGTGTTATATTGATTTATAACTTTTGTATAGACTCAATTTTTTCTGATGTTGATTTTTAGGTCTAAGAAATATACTTCTGTGCTGCTGGCTTGATCTAATTTAATGATGAGATCATAGGGGGTTGCTTTGATAGGAAATTATTAGAAAAAACAGTTCTACCTAACCTGATTACAATCTCACAGAACTGGATAGGGGGCTGCCCATGGACATTTGTTTATGTTGAACAAATGTGCTATGATTATACTAGAAGAATGAAGAATAACATATTGTATGGGCTAGCTCTAGGATATCTTTGATCATACCAAGAACCAACATTGCACAGTGTTGATGGTACGATAAACACAATACAGTATAGCATCGATTATCTGACTCAATTGGGGACTGGGGTTGGTCGGATAACCGAAAAATATGAAAAAATGCATTATTAGTATAGTACAGGGGTCGGCAGTTTGTCAAGTGAGAAGAGCCAAATTGTCATGAAAACAGGATAACAAAAGTACCAGAGAGCTGCATATTAATTTAAATGTGTGAAATACGACACACAACAGAGGCGTCTAGTGGCCATTTTCGGCATAACGTTATACGGATGGACGGACACGTGTTCAATGGGTTATATATATAGATATGCTTCAAATGCTACCACTCTTATGTGACTCATATTGATCAATGCGAGTGTGGTCATGTGCGGACAGAGAACAAGTCGAAGTTTGTTTGGTGGCTCTATCTCATAAACTCATAAGTTATAAGGCCATGGTGAAATGAGGTGAGATGAAATTGGAGTT
>NW_019385072.1:667546-677777 GCF_000671375.1 Centruroides sculpturatus | reverse complement strand
TGCTATAGAAATGCCGTGTTATACGGGGGTTACCTGTATACCAAGTTTTATCAAAATACATCCACGACAGTTTGCTCTAGACAGGTCTGAATAGCACAACTTTAATTATAACTACCCTGTACAAATGCCATGCTGAAATGAATTAGAAATGTCAGAAATCAAGTCTTTATATCCCCTATACAGTCAACTTTGTACTTGTCTGAGAAATGCCAATATTCTAGAAGCCAAAGTTTTGATAACTGTCAAAAAAGTAATTAATACTAAAAATAAACATGTTGTTTTCTTATTTTTAACAATATATTCAATAATTTTTCAATGCTTTTAGTTCTCACTGAATTAATAACATTAATTCAATTGAAACTATATGCTATATAAAACAAAAACAAAAAAAATCAAAATTTCAATACCTGTTTTAAGTTTCTAACACACAAATAAAATTTTCAAAAATGAACTTGAAGCTTTTTATTTAAATCCCTAAAGGAAAAAAACAAAATTAATTAAAAATTCAAATACTTTGATGATATAAAATCAGCATATCAATTATATTAAAAATTTGTATTACAGTCGACTCCCCTATAATTACGATTCCTATAAAACTGCAAAAAAATTGTGACGGTATCCGTAAAAAACTCCTATAATTATGTAAAACGTCATCGGGCAGCCGAACTACTTTCGCGCCGTCCGTAGCGCCACGCTACGGAGAGATTACTATCGTCTGTACAGTATTATATATAAATTATATATAAATTAGGTACTGTACATATAATTATATATTAATTATATATAAATTAGGTACTGTATATATAAATATATATTAACTAAATTTATTGTAACTATTATAATTATATATATTTTTTCCGCCGCGTTACGCTACGGAGATTTTACGCTAACTATCATCTGTACAGTATGTAAATTAGCTACCTTAAGTCTAATACAGTACTGTAATTTTATACATTTCTTGTGAAAGAAACATTTCTTATTCAACAGCGATAAAAATTGTTTATATTAATGATGTCTCCAAACTTCAGCGAATTTTTTGCAGAAAAATAACTTATCAGAAAACTTTCGTCATTGCTAATGCTTGTTTTCGTCGCGGAGCGTCCCTCCGCGACNAGCGGTGCACACTCGGTAAGTAATCCTACAATTTTTTGTTTATAGCATAGTTTATACGGATTATTTCCACAAAAAATATACGTATTTTGGAAATGTTGAGTCGGATTAGTCTAGAATCGATTAATTTCATGGAAGAAAACCTTTCAAACAGCCGTAGTCCGTAAACTTGACACGTGTCGGGCTATGATTGGAAGGACTCGTAAGAAATCGGTTTCCTAAAAAATGGAACGTATCTATGATCTTATGGGAGGGGGGTCGACTGTATTTTGAATTCCATGCATGTATATACATATGAATAATTTTTAATTTTATATAGACAACAATGAAATATTAAGTAAAAATTATCAATCATATTGCCTATTAACTGCAATATATCTTTATAATATTCTGAAGCTATTTCATTATGAATGTTTTGTAAGACATTTTAATTATTTCATTTATAGTTATTAAATATGTTTGATTATGAAAATAGAACTTAAATAGCAGGACAAGTATCTAACTTTTAACTTTGTAAACTAACCATATCTCTTACTTATATAAAATTTCTTAAAATCAATTATAGTAATGGTTAAATGAATTTTAATAGTTTTTAATATTTGCCATCATCTATAATTAATTACCTTCCCCATTTCCCCATGGTAATAAATTTACACACATCCCATTCGTGGTTGTTATATATATATACATATACATATATATAAAAACACTGAACTTGTTTGCATATTAAATGAGTTTTGTTTCAAAAATAGAGCTATGATTTACAAAAAATAAATAAATTTGACTCAACCACTAACAACAGGCATCTCCGTATATGCCTGTACTACTACAACTACTACAAAAAATCGAAGGCAATAAATTTATGCTTACTTAGCATTTGCATACAATTACCAATTTGTGAATCTTCCCCTTTGCAGTGTACACATTGGCAACTTGCCTAGGCATAAGTAAGGCAAAGATTTTATATCCACACTTCCTGAAAAACCTGTCTTTAGCTGATCTTTTGTTTGAGGCTTGCATTTTTGCACCTCTTTCTTGAGGATATGCAAAAAGTCCTTGATTGGGTTCAGATAGGATGAATTTGAAACCCAGTCTAGGACATGGACTCAATTTTGGCAAAGACAAGCACTAATGGAGTGTACAGTATGTGGCTTGGCAAGATCTTGCTGAAAGATTGCATTTCTTGTGGCCAAAAATGGGCTACAGAAGACAGTAAATGCTTTAGCAAAATTGCCTGGTAGTATTGCACATTAACAGTCCCATCATATGGAATCAAATCACCAGTGCCAGAATATACAAAATGCCCCCACACTTGAACCTTGCTTGGAAACTTGACTTCCTGTTTAACATAGTTTTGCACAAGTCCATTCAGCTGGCAGATAACCCTACCTCTGATATTTCTGTTTAGGATTAGACAGGACAACACATCAGACCAAACTACCCTCCTCCATTGAGATTCTGTCCAAGACAAATAGTCATTTGCCCATACAAACAGCTTCTTTCATTGAACTGGTGTCAACATAGGCTTTTGTTTACTTTTGTATGAACCATAACCTGTGTCATGTAACTTGTTGACAGCAGTTCATTGAAATACTGGTCAACCTGTTAGGTTGTTGGCAATCTGCCATTACTGTATCCAGATGTGATAAAATTAGTTTCTTCATAGTGTCTGAGGAAGGTTCTGACAGTATACTTATTTAAACAATTCCTGAGCAATATGCAGTATATCTACTTCATTTTGTCATTTCTGCAAGATCTTATAGTGTATTTGAATCCTAGCCTCTGTCTTGCCATTTTTCCATTTTGAACAACACAGACTACACAAGATTTTATAGTTTCTTTCATTTGCTATTGCCAACTGAGCAATAGCAAAGCAGCAAAACGTTTCCTTGTCCAGCTGAGAAGCGTGTGTCAAATGTTGGGTGCATGTAAATTTATTCCCTCTGACTTTTAGTAAAAGTAATGCTTATACATGCATATATGAAAATGCCTGTTATAGTGAGTGAGCCAGTCTTTTTGTAAACCATAGTTCAAGTAGAGTACTTTAATTATTAAACAAGTTTCATTTCAAATAAAAACGAGTCCAGTTTTCTTACTGTTTATAAACAACCACAAATGGAATTTTCATATATTTATTGCTATGGGGAAGGCACAATTGTAAAATTTTTAAATTTATATATATTCTACATAATGCCAATAACTAACACTACTTTTAAATATAATAATGTTAGAATTGAAAATGCTTGCAATAGATATCCTTTATGAAAAGTTAAAAAAAATTCTGTTTACTTAAAAACTATGCAAATAAATTACATACTCACTATCAATCATATGTGGAATCTTTTTTCAATGAACATTCATTTTTCTTAAAACCCTGAAAACTTTGAAGACTTAACATTATTTTATAAGCAATATTAATAAAACATCTGCCTTAGTTTAGATAAGTATTAATTATAAAAAATCTAGGTTCAATCTTTATTTATTATCATCGCATCCTCTACAACATAATTATCTATGGAATAATGATAAAATTTTGCTTACAAGTCAAAGAAAAGAACAATGTTATTTTGAAAGTTTATATGTTAAAAAGATAAAAATTCTCTCACCTAACAGATGGGATATACACGCACACACACACATTCAATCATCCTATGAATATGAAGATTTAAGATCAATATAGCCTCAACCAAAAGAAAACCCTCAAAACAAACTTAAATTGTTTCTATGTAATATGAGAAAATAACAAAAAAATTAAAACCAACCTAGATTAATAAAATTTATAAAATGAATTGCCAGCAAATTATTAACATTATCTGATTGCATTAACTTTTCTACTTAATTTTTTGAAAGTCCATTCTTTTATAAAAATTAAACTCATTTATAATTTTCATTTTTGAAATTCTCATTAATATATTTATGATTTAAATATTTTTAAAGCTTGTGTTTATTTGCTTAAGGAAACAAATTGGTTTGTGAAAAGGATTAATTCTTATAATATAGAGATGAATATCTTAAGAAAGCCAATGTATTAAAGATTAGAAAGCCAATTCTTACTTAATATTATGTAGAGATTTCAACGTGCTCAAAACTTTCATTTTTTTACAATTTTTTCCTCAAAATGCAATCCAGAATGAATCTTTAATATTGAAAGCTGGAAGCAGATAGAAGAAAAAAAAAAAAGTACAAAATAACAGCAACAAAGCATTAAGAAGTTTTTATTAAAAAAATCAAAAATAGTTAAGAAAATCCAATATTGTTTCTCTGGTTGTTGATAAAAATGAAAAACTAAAAATTTAATCTGAATCGTAAATTTTTCTATAAACGTTATCATAATATTCATTCTTCTTTAATGGCTGTTTCTGATCAGAATCAAATTCCATTTTTGTTTTAGGTCATTTCTATCATTATTCTCATTACTTTAAATTAACTGTTAGTCTTTTTAAATATTATTCTTTTAAATCTTTTAAATTTTATCTTTTTCACTTGAATCCTGCTCGCTATTATTGTATTGGGTCTACCGGAAAGTTCTGTCTGTTTCAGTTACAAGTTTCAGCAACCATGCATATATTCATTTGATGCATATTTGTCTCTCTTTTTATCACTGAATGTATACATACTGACCTAGGAAATGAACTAAAACGAAGATGATTCATGTTAGTATTAAGTGAGATGCGATCGTATACACATGGCTACTGATAAAGTTCATTTATGCCACTGTATTTTGTACTAATTCCAACAAGGAAGAAATGCTGCAGAAGCATGTAGAAATTTATTGAAAGTGTTTGGTGAAGGTACAGTTTGACAGAACATGCAGAAGATAATTTGAAAAATTTCAAATAGGTGATTTCAACCTTTCTGATAAGCCACGCTCTGGGCGACCATCTTTGATTGATGATGATACTGTCAAGATCATGTTAAAGCAAAATCCTTTTTGACAACATCAGAGATTGCAGAAAAGCTTCACTCAGCTCAACAAACCATTTCAAATCATATTTGGAAACTAGGATTGGTGTGGAAATATTCGAGATGGGTGCCACATGAGTTAAGTGAGAAGAATCTGAATGATCGAGTCATCATGTGCACATCTCTGCTTGCACGGAACAAAATCGAACCCTTCTTAGACTGGATGATAACTGGGGATGAAAAGTGGATTACCTATGAAAACATCGTAAGGAAAAGGGCATATTGTGAATTCGGAAAACCTGTCCCTCCATCTCTAAACCAAAGTTGAGCCTGAATAAGAGAATGTTGTGTATATGGCGGGACATTCGAGGACTAATACATTTTGAGCTGTTAAAACTGAACAAAAAGCTAAATTTGGAGAGATACTGTCAGCAATTGGATAATTTAAAAACAGCACTCCAAGAAAACTGGCCGGCAATGTTCAATAGGAAGGACATCATACTGCTTCATGATAATGCCAGGCCACATACTGTTTTGGGGACTCGTCAGAAACTCGCGTAGCTAGGCTGGGAAATTCTGTCACATCCACCATACTTCTCGGACCTAGCACCTTCCGATTATCACTTGTTTCTGTCCTTACAAAATTTTTTGCAGGGCAAAAAATTCAAAAACGAAGAAGCTATCAGACAAACACTGGTTCAATTTTTCACCTCTAGGGACAAGGCATTTTTTAAAAATGGGATATACAAATTGCCATCATGCTGGCAAGAAGTCATAAATAATGATAGAAATTATATTATTCAATGAAGTTTATTTGAGGCATGAAAAATTTATTATTTTGTTTTATTCTAAAAACAAACAGAACTTTCAAGTAGACCTAATATATATCCATTCTATCTGACTATCTTTTTGCATTTTATTTTCAGTAATGTCTTCAAATAAACACACATTGAATTATTTACTTTAACTACATCTTATCAGGCCATCTGTTTCTAACACTTATCAAGAGCTAAATGTTAGAGATACATATTTACATCTTTGCAATACCTTTAGTCACTTTTGTCCTTCATATTCTACACTGGACAATAAAGATTTACTTTCCTGATTTACAATATTAGACAGATGGTTTTTAGATCAGTAAAATTTTATCAGTACTTAAATACTGTACAATATAGTCTTTGTCTTCATTTTATCCAGTCAGCTCCAATATTATTCATTACTTTGTCTTTCTCTGCTTTGTATCATTGATTCTAGACAATAAAATTTATAGCAATGGTACAGTTCTACTTTCTAACAAAATGTTTTCCTTATTCCAACAGTCACCAAAACTACAATCTATACATCTTATTTATCATGCTACTGATTCTTAACATTTTTGATTTCAAAACAGTTAATGTTTCAATTTTGCATTCTTTTTTCAGATACTTATGAAATAATTTAATAATAATAAAAATTATTAATTTACATGCATAGAGCATCTTTCTCACAGAAATATAGAAATTTTTTGATTTATCTAAACTGTTGATTTAAACTGAAGACAAGACTAGCATAAATCCAAAAAAATTTAAAAAACTGATTCTTTCAACAATGCTCAATTTAATTATAAATGCTTAGATTAAGATAGATAAACTCATTGTATACAACTGTTAATTCTTAGACAAAACTATTCAAATTATTAAATGTTAATTCTTAAGTGTCATATGAAACAATTCCTTTTAAGTCCATTAATCTTTGTTTTATAAGTCCAATAATAATTTTTGCTCTGAAGTATATATAGAAAGCAATTTTTAGAGATTTTAAACAAAAATATATTTATTTGATATTGAAAATATTTTTTTATAAATGGAATATTAAGAATTACATTACCTGATATTGAAAGTCAGGAACAATACACAAACTGTCATTTCTATAAAGAAAACAAATCATTTAGTTTAAAACAATCTTATATAATATTTTTGAATGATTATTTAATTAAAGATCTTTGATTCTAATCTATCTGGAGAATTAAAAACAAGGAATAGTCTAGCATAGTTTATTAGACATTTACAGTTTATTTTTAAAATTTCACCTTTTTAGACAGGATATTAAAATATATATTGCAATAATTACTGTATATTTCTGCAGATAAGACAAGGTATAAATTTTCATCAAAGCTTTATAGTTTTAGCATATATATGTGCTATAAAATGACTCCAAACTATCAATGGCCTATGAATTTAGTTTAGATCAGTAATCATCATCTGGATAACAATACTGTATAGCGTATACAGAATTATGTCCTATTTGTAATTTTTCGAGTGAACAAATTTTATTTTCTTGCATCTGGCAGCACTGCCTTGCCATTGCCTTAAAAAATGGAAAAACTGTAATTATCATTTTTTTTATAATGATTTTAATTTATATAAATTTCAATCTATTTTTTTTGTATCTGTCCTATAAGACTACCCCGGATTATGGGGGCCTTTTTTTATGATTCAACTATCGCCTTATCTGCAGAAATATACCATATACATACATACATACATACATAATGTATATATATATATTATATTATGTATATGTTACTGCGAATGACCAATATCTGGTAAATGTCAGCATTCACACAGTCATTTCGTGTATGTACGAAATATTTGCTAAATATCATTATTTCTCATTTACACCGGCAAATGTCGACATTCAGCATGCACTGATGGTGAATGTTGAATAAAAATATTTTTATTACGTTTTAAGACCAAAATGCAACTTTTTAATATGTGAAAATAGGTGAAAGCTTAAGTAACAGCACATGTAAATAAACTGTTGAACCTAAAACAAACAGTACATTCTAAATCATTAAAAAAAATAATACAATAATAAACTTACACATAAATTATGTGATTAATGTTATACAATCTTATTTATTACAACAACATAAACTGTTATGGCACTTTGAATTGCACAAGAATCCCTTGCTTTTACAACTGCATTTATTTGTGGAATACTTCTTTTTGCAATGACAGCGTGTACCACATTGACTCACCTAATTGAAAAACAAGATGCACAGAAATCAATATGGATTTAGACCAAACAGATCGACGTTACATGCATTATTAAGTGTAAAGGAATTTGTCCATGGAGCATGGGAAAAGAAGAGTCACGCCCTACTAATTTCAATAGATTTCAGCAAGGCCTTTGACAACCTTAGATGGGAGGATATCTTTAACACAATAGATGAATTACAAGACTCCACATACGAAAATAAACTACTACGTAGCTATTTAAAGGACAGATACATTCAATTCTATTCAAATACAATAAACATAAAGAAAAAAATCAAAAAAGGATGCCCACAAGGTTCGCGCTGCGGACCGGGCTTATGGAATCTTGTTTTTGACAAATTGCTTTACAAATTCGACGGCAGAAATAATGTTAAAGTACAGGCCTTTGCTGACGACCTTATGGTGATGATATACAATAAAAATTGTGATCAATTAAGAGATAAAGCGAACGAAATATTGGAGGAAATCGGTCAATGGAGCAATGATCACTGGTTACCGATAAACCATGATAAATGCCAAGCGCTTGTATGCACCCGGAAAAATAAGAGGGGCCAACTAAAAAAAACATTAAAGCTTCGAATTAACAACGAAAAGATTAAACAAGTGAAAACCCTGAAATACTTGGGGGTATATTTAGATCCTAACCTAAGTTGGCATTCTCATATAAATGAAGTTACAGGGAAAATTAGACAAAGAATCAATCAGCTAAATAGGATTGCGGGGAAATTCTGGGAAATGAACCCGGAAAACTGCAAATTGATATATAAAACAGCAATTGAGCCAGCAATCTTATATGCAGCTCCAATATGGCAGGAAGCGACTAATAATATACATATTAGGAAAAAATTACTATCGGTTCAGAGGCAGGCTTTGATAAAGATCACCAAAGCATATAGGACTGCACCGACCGACGCATTACTGGTTATTGCTGGCATAACACCAATTTATATTACTGCTAAATCAACAGCATGGAAGTGGATTGTAACTAATACAAACTTATGGAGAGACGAGAAAGAAGAAGTAGATAAAAAAATAATTAACAAAATAATCCCAAATAACATATTGGAAATACCAGAAATAATTAAAACCACCGAAATCGACAGAAATGACAACAGTATCACGAGCCAAATACACCCTGCTGAATTCAGTAGGTACAATGTTAGCCTGGATTTTGACGAAAAAAATCACAAAGAATTTCAATGGAGAGTATACACAGACGGTTCCAAACAGCAACAAGGAGCTGGTGCAGGAATTGTAATAATAAAAGGGAAAGATAACACAATTTCTTACCAGGCGAGCCTCAAACTTGCAAACTATTGTACAAATACACAGGCTGAGATTTGGGCAATATACAAAGCGTTAAATCACATTAGAAAGAATCAAAAAATTTACAAAGGTGGTATTAAGTTTTTTGTGGATAGCAGAACGGCACTACAAACACTCAGGAAAGAGAAAATGATTACATTGTTGGGAACAGAAACAATTAAAGAGGCAAACATAATAGCAGGAGCAAATAAATTACAATTCAACTGGATACCGGCCCACCAAGGCAAAACTGGTAATGAAAAGGCCGATTTTCTTGCTAAACGGGCAGCCCAAATGGATCTTCCAATAACATACAAAAGACTATCAAAATCAACGCTAAACTACCATCTAAAGCAATGGGAATTAAAAAATTGGCAAAGAGAATGGGATCAGTCCAAAACAGGAAGACAAAGTTACAAATTCATCCCAACAATTAGCGACAGACTTAGTAACAAACATTTTAAAATAAACTACGAAACAACGCAAATACTTACCAACCATGGCTGCTTCCAGGCTTATCTAACCAGATTTAAGAAGAGAGAGGACGACAGGTGTCAATGTGATGGAACAAGTATAGGTGATGCTGACCACTATATGTTCGACTGTAGGAGATACGAACAACAAAGACAACCATTTTTTAGAGAATGTATACAAAACGGATTGGGTTGGAGGCCAGCACATAACAAAATCTTTAATAACAAGGATATTTGGGAAAGCTTAGAATGCTTCATTAGGAAGACAAGAGCCCTTATTCCTGATTTTTATAAAAAACAAACACAACAAAATGAGGAGGAAAGCGAAGACAACATCAACAGCACACAGAATTATAACATTGATAGTAATAGTGAAAGTGAAGACAGTGAAGATTATTAGAG
>NW_019385072.1:664157-667389 GCF_000671375.1 Centruroides sculpturatus | reverse complement strand
AATTACTATCGGTTCAGAGGCAGGCTTTGATAAAGATCACCAAAGCATATAGGACTGCACCGACCGACGCATTACTGGTTATTGCTGGCATAACACCAATTTATATTACTGCTAAATCAACAGCATGGAAGTGGATTGTAACTAATACAAACTTATGGAGAGACGAGAAAGAAGAAGTAGATAAAAAAATAATTAACAAAATAATCCCAAATAACATATTGGAAATACCAGAAATAATTAAAACCACCGAAATCGACAGAAATGACAACAGTATCACGAGCCAAATACACCCTGCTGAATTCAGTAGGTACAATGTTAGCCTGGATTTTGACGAAAAAAATCACAAAGAATTTCAATGGAGAGTATACACAGACGGTTCCAAACAGCAACAAGGAGCTGGTGCAGGAATTGTAATAATAAAAGGGAAAGATAACACAATTTCTTACCAGGCGAGCCTCAAACTTGCAAACTATTGTACAAATACACAGGCTGAGATTTGGGCAATATACAAAGCGTTAAATCACATTAGAAAGAATCAAAAAATTTACAAAGGTGGTATTAAGTTTTTTGTGGATAGCAGAACGGCACTACAAAC
The DNA here is from genome assembly GCF_000671375.1 of Centruroides sculpturatus. NCBI lineage: Eukaryota > Metazoa > Arthropoda > Arachnida > Scorpiones > Buthidae > Centruroides > Centruroides sculpturatus. Next base: position 666,794 of record NW_019385072.1, on the reverse strand, counting down.
ACTCAGGAAAGAGAAAATGATTACATTGTTGGGAACAGAAACAATTAAAGAGGCAAACATAATAGCAGGAGCAAATAAATTACAATTCAACTGGATACCGGCCCACCAAGGCAAAACTGGTAATGAAAAGGCCGATTTTCTTGCTAAACGGGCAGCCCAAATGGATCTTCCAATAACATACAAAAGACTATCGAAATCAACGCTAAACTACCATCTAAAGCAATGGGAATTAAAAAATTGGCAAAGAGAATGGGATCAGTCCAAAACAGGAAGACAAAGTTACAAATTCATCCCAACAATTAGCGACAGACTTAGTAACAAACATTTTAAAATAAACTACGAAACAACGCAAATACTTACCAACCATGGCTGCTTCCAGGCTTATCTAACCAGATTTAAGAAGAGAGAGGACGACAGGTGTCAATGTGATGGAACAAGTATAGGTGATGCTGACCACTATATGTTCGACTGTAAGAGATACAAACAACAAAGACAACCATTTTTTAGAGAATGTATACAAAACGGATTGGGTTGGAGGCCAGCACATAACAAAATCTTTAATAACAAAGATATTTGGGAAAGCTTAGAATGCTTCATTAGGAAGACAAGAGCCCTTATTCCTGATTTTTATAAAAAACAAACACAACAAAATGAGGAGGAAAACGATGACAACATCAACAGCACACAGAATTATAACATTGATAGTAATAGTGAAAGTGAAGACAGTGAAGATTATTAGAGACTAAAGCATTTTTTGGAATCTTCCTTCCTGTGGGCTATGGTGGCATAAGTGCTTTCCTCTGGCTCTATTGCTCACCTGCAGTGACCCATGATCGATTCCTTTCTCCACTGTTGAGATTAAGCCCCGATACCGTCGGTGCCACCATACTGCACCTGGTCTGCAGTATCATCACTGGGGCAGGATTGATCATCGAGGTATCATTGCTGGTGGGATTTTTCATTATTATACAGGATTGTTACTTGTACATATATGTTCATGACTCACGACTAGTTATATTAAGGTTATTCATTTGTGAACAAGTCTTCGCATCTTACTGTGAGGTCCAACTTGGATCTTTTCTATGCAGATATTAGTTTAAGGAGGTAAATAACTCCTAGTTGACTTTTCAATAGTTGGCATTCTTCATTTTCATCTTATTTTATTCAACTCAACCTTCAATTGTAAACCACGAGATGTGGTATTAACTATAATCAAATGTAAATAGTTGTTCATTTCCGGTTTAAAAATTTTATGTTTATTTATAATTTCTTTGTTCTTATATTATGGTATGTAGTCTTTTTTTTTTTTGTCGGGCAAATTTTGTTTTGGCAGAAATGATTATTGCCATTCTGTAAATAAGTATGTTTGAATTTAATAGATGACCCGTTGCAGATGCCCGTGGGGTCCCATGGGGGCCCACTGATTGCTCTTCTCTTCCCACTATTCTATCTCACTTTGTTTCTTCTTCCATCTTTTCTTCCTATCCTAACTTCTTCTTTCCTTCTTCCAACAGGGCATAAGTCCACCGCTATTTGTGGACAGCCCTCTAACCCCTTTCAACAAAAAAAAAAAAAAAAAAAAAATGACAGCGTGTATAGCCTTGCCCTCCACTTTTTGAATTAGCTGCAACTGCTTCTCTCAGCGAAATTTCTTGAGAAGAAATCTCATCTATGGAAAGTAACTTTTCTTTACAAATTACGAACTGATCTGTTAATGATGTCTTTTATTTGGATATCGCTGACGCCTTACCGACGACCCCTCTCATCCTCTGCCACTTGACCTGACAAACTGATCCCCACCTCATGGGATCAAAAGAACAAAAATGCCATCTAGTGACAAAGTGGGCGGGTTCCACCTAACCGCTGCTGGGAAAACAGGTACAACCTTGTCCTACCTCCAGCTACCCACAAAGGATTTGGCGACAGACTGTCATCTCTCTGTCGGCATCGGCTTCTTGGGTATTGTTTCAACCTCCACCAAAGCTTATCTGTGCTTGTCGACATACACCGGCGATTGTTCGAATATATAATAATATAACCAAATATTCGGTCTTTCACAAACGTATTTTGTATGTGTTGACATTCACCGGGGAATATCGACATTCTCTAATTTCGGTCTTTCACAGTAACATATACAGTAGAGCGTCAATTATCCGAAAAAATTCCAGTCGGCAAATTTAAATTTTCGCCAGTGCTGTGGCGCTGCAATCTTTGTCTATGTCTTGGGCTACTCAAATATTTTACATTTTTGATACTAAATTAACTTCTGAAGTATAATTTTTTATTGTTTTTGTATTTTTCAATATATTTATTTTGTTCGTACAAAATAAAAAAATAATTTTTAACGATACAATAGTATTTGTTAGGCTTAACATCAACGAAAATTCAACATGAAGCGACATACAACGGAGAAAAATGTCAAGATGGGATAAATTAATATATTTTTTCGTACATAATCGGTTATCCGAAACATCGATATTCCGAACAACTCCAGTACCCAATTGATTTGGATAATCGACACACTCTACTGTATGTGTATATATATATATATATCATATATTTCTGCAGATAAGATGATAGTTGAATATATATATATATATATATATATATTCACACATAATATATAAAATTTATCAT
>NW_019385072.1:633355-658569 GCF_000671375.1 Centruroides sculpturatus | reverse complement strand
AAAAAGAAGCCCCAGGCATTTACCATATATATATATATATTCACACAAAATATTAATGTTTTGTTAATATATATATATAACTTGCTTCTATCCATACTCTACAAGCATTGGTAATAAATAGAAGCTCATTAGTTTAAGAGAATATTCACTTTGTTCACTAACCTTAAGTGAACAAAATGATTCTTTATATTCAAATTTAAATAATCAAATATAAAGAAAATAATAATTTACTAGTCAATTCACAAATACTTTTTACGTAAGTCCAGGAACTGTAATTGTGTAGTTTGCCTAGACCTGACTTCAGTTCAATTTTTAGAAATAAAATTTGAGCACACCTTAGATAAATTTATAATAGTATTAGAAAAATTACCAGAATGAGAAAACTGTTGCCAAATGGCTTGAAATATTGCCAAATTTGGTGATAACTCACCAGACCTAGCAAAATCACACACACACACACACAGTTCATCCATTGCTACACAGCATCCCTACCAAGTTGGTGTCCTCTAAAAGCAACAACAATTGCCATCACACAGAATTATAACATTGATAGTAATAGTGAAAGTGAAGACAGTGAAGATTATTAGAGACTAAAGCAGTTTTTGGAATCTTCCCTCCTGTGGGCTACAGCAGCATAAGTGCTTTCCTCTGGCTCAATTGCTCACCTGCTGTGACCCATGATCGNAGAATGAGAAAACTGTTGCCAAATGGCTTGAAATATTGCCAAATTTGGTGATAACTCACCAGACCTAGCAAAATCACACACACACACACACAGTTCATCCATTGCTACACAGCATCCCTACCAAGTTGGTGTCCTCTAAAAGCAACAACAATTGCCATCAAGGACAGAGCATCCTCTCCATAACTCAAGACAACATTCTATATATTACAGTAGCGCATCATCGATTATCCGAATGCTGATAAACCGAAACGTCGGTTAGCCAAAAGCATTCCAGCCGGACTGTGTCGTGCTTAATTGAACATTTTTGATACTAGATTAACTTCTAAAGTATAATTTTTTTGTTTTTATATTTTTCAATATATTTATTTTGCTTGTACAAAATAAAGAAATAATTTTTAACAATACAATAGCCACGATTATTATTATAAAAATTTTCGTTAGGCTTAGCATGAATGAAAATTCAACACAAAGCAACACATAATGGAGAAAAATTTAAACATGGGTTATATGTTTAATATACTATTATTGGGATATACTATATTAATGTATTTTTTCGTACATAATCGGTTATCCGAAAAAAAAATTTTCTGAACAATCCCAGTCTCCAATTGATTTGTATATTCAACGCTCATACTGCATTAGTTAGATTTATAGCTCAATATCTATTGCCATCAGGGTTTCTCCAACAGGATCCTGGCTGTTTTTTAACCTGGTAAATTCTTATCATCACTGGAAGTCCCATGTATTTCTTAATACATGGGACTTCCAGCGATGATAAGAATTTCTTAAAATTCCCTTTTTTCTTATTTTGTGTTAAAGTTGAGGAAATTTTGTAAATAGAAAGTATAATTAACTCAAACTGTCAGAATACATTTGTATTTATTAATTTTAAGCCCACTTATCAGTTTCTTAAATTTTTGCTTGTTATAGCATGTCACAGATTGTCAATAATCAACATGTAACCTATTTGTGACAGGACTCTGAAAATTCTTTACTTGTCAGAACCTGTAATATCTGGAATAATTGTGTTTATGATGTCTTAATTTTTAACCATATCCGGTAGCATCAATAACTACATTATGCCAGGTAGTGCAAATTGGGCCAGGATACAAACAAGTACGAAGTATGCAAGTATGAACTTTTTCTTCATAAACCTGATTATTAAAGCAAACTGAACTGTCGAATTATCAGGCCGTAAGTTTGATGCCACTATTAAAGCAACCGACATAGACAAATCAAGAATACTAGAGAGCAAAAGAAATACTGTAATGCATCTCGAAAACAAACTAGAAATCTTCCAGGCTAAGGGTTAAAAACAAAAACACACATCATCTTTCTCTTAAATGCATTAAAGACAATTCCACACACATCAATTGAATCGGAAAGGGATTTCTCAGTAGTAAGACTTTTCTTTAGTAAAATAAGAATCAAATTGAGTGATCGGAATATTGACCATCTTTGCTTTTTAAAATTTTATTATAAAAATTTACAATAAAATATTTTGTATTATGTTTTATTTAAAAAATGAAAATTACCTTCTAAGTTAGAAGTTTGATCTAAGTTTATTTTTTTCTTTAAATTTTCAATAGTATTGCAGCAAATAGTATATTTGGCCTCAGGTTGAATACAGAATATTTGGCGAGGAGCGTGGCCAAATAGCCAAATATTTGGCCAAAGTATTCGGCTTGATTAAGGCATGTACAAAAATTGGCATACAAACCGCATTATGGCAAGGACCCTTCTCTCTATTGGTCCGCTGTCACTACACTTCGCCAATTGCATTAATTCTTGATAACATAATCGAACAAGTCGAGGCAGCTTATTGGCATAAAATTCGTGGTCAGCAATGCCAAACAATTGTCATAGACTTTGGAAAGCTAAATGCTTCTAATGAAAGTCACTTAGCATGCACAGGCAAAAGCCTGGGGCCGTTCGGGCTACCAAGCTGTCTCGAATCTGTGAAATCATAACTGACTTATACTGACATCCTATCTGTCTCTTTTCTCCGTTATCACCAGGCTTATGAGTCACGTAATTGTAAAATGGGAAATCTACAATGGAAAAGTGACAAATCAAAAGTATCGTGAGCACGCATTATGATGTATGCATAGACATACGTGGACTAGAGTGATAGAGGAAAGAGAAAGGGAAGAGCAAAGATGAGTGCTTAAAAAGAAGGATAGGCAGGGTCAGACCCTCAGATGTGCGACAATTCTCAAACAAATAGGTGTGTACGTGTGCTGATCTTTGTAATTATAAATTGTGAATACATGACTAATATTATTTTCTTTTACTACATGACTTTAATACATGACTAATATGTGACTAATATTATTTTCTTTTTTTTTTTTTTTTGTGCAAGCTATGAGCTATGAATAAATATAAACAAACAACACTAACCCGATAACACTGAATCTAAATACCAAAAGGATTAATTTACTGTGTTTTTGTTATTTCTTACTGCTTTTTTTAGGTATTTGGTATTCGGCTGAATAGAGAAAAATAGGCTGAATATCTGTTACATTACTAATTTTCAACTCAATTCAAAGCAAGGCAGCAGAGTCAGTAAAAAACACACCCAACTCCAACTCCTGATAATTTTAGTAGGCCAACTCCAGCAAAATTAAATACCAAGACACTATTTGGTTGCAGAGGCACCCATAGAGGATTACCCTACTCTGAACTCTAAAAAGAAGCCCCAGGCATTTACCCAAATACTTTTATAGTTAGTATTTTTAATATTTAACTTACATAAATATTTATTTGTATAAAAAAATTAATTTTTAACAAATATTTAACTTAATAAGAGGAAAAAGGGGAGTGATAAAATTTTACATCTACGTATCTTTATTCTACAGCTTTTGTACTTCAATTTCAAACCTTTCCAGAAAAGTTAGTCCAACTAAAAAATGTGCAATCTAGCTACTTCAGCCCCTTGTTCAGAAAAATATATATTCTGATCAATTAGTTTGGCTCATTCAGAAAAATAGAATACTTATTTAGAGCAGATTTTAATATTTTTTATTCATTCCTTTATTATCCTAAAGGAATGAATCAAAAATATTCAAATTCAATTGAGTCAAAATAATTTAACTACTAAACACAAATACTACAAAGAAAACTGTTGATACATATTTAATAAATTAAAATGTTGCATTTTGTATTTAAAATAAATGAATTATAACAAAATACAAAAACATTTTAAAAAATTAATAAATGAGAGAAGATTTATTTTATATTTAAGTAAAAAGAAACTAAATTAAAGTTAAAATGCCGGAGTTGGAGTCGATGCATTTTTCCCAACTCCACAGCCCTAATTCAAAGTCATTTTTGTTGTAAGCAGTTTCCAACAAACTTTAATAAATTTTTCTATACATATTTTACACATAATAATATTATTATTTTGGAGGTTGCAGGAAGTATTAAGTTACTTAAAAATGAAAAATAATTATATCATTCAATTTTAAGATTTATTTTATATCTTAAAAATAATTAATTATATCCCGGGAACCCATAAAACAGTTCACTTTTATCCCAGAATCCTGGGACAAGCAAAAGACTGGAAAATGAGAAACCCTAATTGCCATATTCATATGTCTGCCATGGCAAAACAATAAGTAGGATAGCTATAAAAATAAATCAGTTTGTAAAATGAACTAATTCCGATATATTGAGAACATTCTGATATGTTGATATTGATTATACTTCTCATATACATATGAATTTTATTAATTTATATATTCACAAATATATTGATTACATCTCTTGCCTATGTTTAGTCAAACTTCTGTGTAACAAATCTTCTCTGGAAAACAGAAAATAATATATAAAATTCATTAAATGGAAAATGCAACAACAGTAAAAAGAAAGTGTATTGTAATGGTTTTTATTTTTTCCAGAAAAATATCCTTGTACTTACATTAACACAGTGTTATGTATATATTTTTCACACACAACAGATTTTTTTCTCAATTTGAATAAAAAAAGACCTACGATTGAAACATTTGATGAAACGACTTCAAGCAAGAACTTTTTCAAAGTTATTTTACTTTAAACGATAACTTTACCTAAATAATCAAAGAACATTCTTCAGGATTTTTTTTTTTGGTGACTAATGGAAACATTCTTAGTTTTGGATATAAAAGCCCTATATTTGAGGATAATTTCAAATGTGTGTCTTGAGGTCCTTAGAAATACAGAATACACCAGCCTATATTTATTGTGTTGCACTCAATGCTGTTATTGATTTTTGTATTTATTGTACTCATAATGGATCAACCTTTTAAGCAATTTTAACATTTATCACTACAAAAAAATAACATTTTATTTCATATAGCTTTCAATGTTCATTATATAGAAATTAAATTTCTTAGAAGCTTCTTAAAATTTAAAAAACATAGTATTTTCAACATTCTACAGAAAGATTTGTAACTGGCTGAATTATAATATTTACTTCAAATTTTAAAAATACTTATATAAACAGGAATAACCGTTTTATTCATTTATTGTATTTAAGTAAATTTTCTGTTACTGGTTTTGTACTGTTGATTTAAAAGAATTAAAAACTATGGGCTTTTTTTCTTCAGTAACACATCATACAAGGAACATTTGTTGATAGTGATTTTACTATACACAATCAAACTTTTCTTTCTTTTCTTACATGTTTACCTCGTTCATCCTGTTTCTTAGAACATACTCCACATAGTCTTGTGGGATTGCTCCTCTTTTCAGTTGGTGGAATAGTTTCAGGGAAATGTCTTTCTTTCAATTAAAGTGAATGAGACACCTTTCACAACCAACCCAGAACTAACATTTCCAATTGTTTTTTTTTCAATAATAATTCATTTTACCAAACTCAAATTCTAACATCTTTTTTATCCCAGATTTACCATATAGAATAAAGGAATTCTATATAGTAATTTCTAGCAAATGGAAAATATCTTCTTAAAGTAATTTTTTCTTGTTTTCTGGGAATTGAATATATCAACTTACATTAATTTGCACAATTGACAGTTTTTGGATAAATTTTTGTTGTTATACTCCAAAACACCTTTGACTTTATTATTTCCCGCTTTTCAGTCTCCACCATGACTGTGATGTGCACTGTTGACAGAAGGACCACATTATTTTGGTCCTTCCATTGTAAAGCAAGAACTTTCCCTCTTCTATAGGCACAAATTCCTCTCTTTTTGCAATTTACAAATTTCAGGGAGGATGGCATGACTGTCATTTTCATCATTCCATACATATCTGTAGAATTAAAAGTTAGAAAAGCCACCAGTTATGGGATATGTAAAAATTGTCCGCTGTCAGATAGTGCCCTTGTTTGAGGAGTGGTTTCCTTAGAGTCAGAACCACTATGTAGATAAGGAAAATTTACATAATCTGTATCAAACTTTGTGCCTTTTCCAGTGTAAATAATTAGAAACCACATGTATCCACTAATAGATTTGCACAGATGTAATACTTTATTCTGAATCTTTCCCTTTTAATAGGATATACTGAACCCATCCAAGTCTGCCCTTGTAAAGAAGACTCAATCATAGAAATATTCCCTTTCTTGAATGTAAGAAAATTGAAATTTATTCTGTAGATATTGGTATACTGACCAAATCTTACTTAATTTTGGGGATAAGCAATTTAAGGAATCATATGCTTCATAGTCAGAAAAGTATAGATATTTTTTGATCTGGCAGAATCTTTTGTATGACATAACTTGACTGAAAAATAAAGATGCAATGCATACCTGATGAGACCAATACATCTGCAATTCTGGCTTTTGTACAACACTTTGCAAGATTGATAGAAAAAATAATTTGAAGTTCATTGCATATTAGATGAACAATATTAGAACCTGAGGTGGACATGCACTGATTGATGTATTTTGAAGTTTCCTGTTGTACAATATCTAGTAAATTGTCAAGTGTTCAAATATTTGCAGCACATCATAATTAACTGATGATGATCAGCTGATTGGAGCAAGATTACCAGCAAATGTAAACTGAGATGTAGCAGGAGAAACAAAAGTTATGCTGACATTTTGCTATATCACCTGACAACTCCACTTTACTTTCCTCTTCATTAATTAAAAGAGAGATCAAAAAGAATCACTGCCAGATTCTGAAACTAATAGGTCAGTTTCACTAAGATTGAAATAATATTGGCAATCCGTATCAATTTTATCCATTTTTATTGAAAAACATGTCACAATACCATATAGCTACAACTAAATAAATGTCACCTAATGGCAAAACTTAGGCTGTGAAGCTTCTCTTAGAAAAAAGAAAAAAATTTTATAATGAAAATACTCAAGATACTACAGAGGGGGAAAAAGACAGGCTGGACTAACTCAGGATATTATTTCTAAAACAAAATGGCCAAGTCTAAGTTAGTTCAGGCTAGTATGTTAGAGGGTTAAAAATGTTTTTGGCTACTTTAGTCCAGTTTACTTTGGTCAGTTAAAAACTCCTACAATGGAATATCATATGTTACAGAATAAAATAATTTATATTTATGCATTAATTTGAATTTTGTTCAATTTTGTAACATCCAATGTTCTATTGTAAGAATTTCTGTAACTGAAGTTGGCTTAGCAGGAACAAAAACTACATACATTTGTCTATCTAAAAAAACTGTGCCAATTTCATTTTTAAATTTATTAATAAATTAGCAATTTTATAAAGTTTAATTATTATTTACATAAATTATATTATTTGTGTAGGGTAATTAGAACAAAAATAAAAGCATATGATTTTTATTTATTTTTTAAAAATTATTATAATAAAGCAGTCACACTATTTTTTGACAAGACAGCAGAATTGGATTAAGTATTCAATGGTCATGGTAAAGTATTTTTTTCCTGTCACTTAAGAAAGTTATCAAAATCAGAAATCAGATGTTTTTATTTTATTAATTAAAAAACAAGTATTAACAAAGCATGATAAAAGTTTTAAAAATAATCATTATACAGAAACTAAAAGTGATCATAATTCATTTAAATAAACCAAATAAAAACTTAATAACAATAAAGTAATAATAGAGGGCAGTTTGTGTGTTTTTGTTTTTTTTTTTACTCTAAAATAATATTTCATAATTACCAATTTTAATTCTTATCTGTAATTTTCTAATATTAAAAAAACTAATAATCATTATACTCATTTTGGAAAAATTCCAAAATACATTATTATTTTATCTTCTATATTCTAGAAATAGGCATTGATCTTTATTATTACTACTACCACCACCACCACCTAAACTAGATCTTTCTAATCAATGTTTAAAGAATGATACAGTATCTAAGAAGTTACATATAAAAAAATCTAAATTATAAAGTATACAAAAAAAATTTAAATCTAGAATGAAAATTACATAAATTACAGGTTAAACCATCTTAACAGTGACTTAAAATTTTAATCGTTATTAATTACTTTTAATTTGATTACAAAATTAAAGTCTCTCTTATCTTTATTTTTTTTAAAACTGCTTTAGTCATAATCTCTTAATATTTAAATCCTGAAATTATAGAATAGTGTCAGATAAACTAATTTTGCAATGCCTGTGTTTCTTTGCTGTTGAACATATAAGACATCAGAGCAAATACACACATATACACAATATACAGGCTTGTTCAGAAAGTTTGTAGTAATTTTTGACACACAGTTAAGATACCGGATGGAGTGAAAATTATTAGAATTGTAAAAATCAATGATTGTTATAAAAAAAAAGAGACCTTAAGTGAAACATCTATTACAAAAAGTCCATTAACACTTTTGAAACAGATTCATAGCATGATAAAAACATCAATGGACTGACCATTTTTAAAATTGTGCATTTGAAAATGAACAACTATAGTTTTTATTATTAATCTATTTAAAGATCGTTTTTTTCTATTTAATTTGATCTATAAAATAAATAGGAATTTGTTAGGTTTGATTATAGATAATATGAATTTAATGTAAACAAACACAGAAATCAATTTTTTAAGTTTTTTTTTATAATTGCATCATTTGAAAAATCTGCACTGGATTCTGATTTGGTAATGGTTTGGTAATTATTTTCATTCTATTGATTTGTTTTCTACCATCTGAGAAAGATTTATTTATATACAAAATTTTAGTTTTTGATTTTTGTTTATATGACAACCTGGTAAATATGCAAATTAGTACTGTAGTAATTGTGATATTTTTGCTTATTTCCATTTATAGTTTTAAAAAAACTAAACATTAAATTAATTATTAATAACAGTAATAACTGCAACAAAAAAAGGTAAAAAAAATTATTTGTTGCACACAAATATAATAAAAATTGAAAAACTTAAATAATTTTATTTTAAATCTTATCAACAGATGAAGTTAAGCATTATGTTATCTAACCAAATGTTGATGCTTGTTGAAAATATAAACAGACATATTTAAAAACAAAAGTAAACAAACATGTAAAGACTGGCACAAACTAGTCAAAGCAATTTAGTTCAATCATCGCCCAATTAATAGCCATCAATTGCCAGTCATTGACTCAACATCAATGTATATCATACCCTTCAATGGAAGTAGATGGTCCATTTGTCGCCTCTAGGATCCAAGAAGTTTGATTTTTCGGGCAGTAAACGACAACGCTCATTTGCATTTAAAAGTTTGCAAGAAAGATACATTTGCCATAGGCCACAAAGAAGGCATATGTTTGTACTTTACATTTTGACCATGTCTCAGCTACTCTGGGATTACAAAACAGAGCTGTTTATATTGTTATTTCTATGAAAATCTATCAAATTATTTTATTGAAATTTATAAATCTATCATGTACTCGATTTTGTTTTCATTTACTTATTAAATTTCTGACAGACAACAAATGAGCGCAATCAAAGCTAACATCAACTACAAAGTTGTTGTCATTTTGCAAAACAAACTACCAAGCAATAGTTCGAGAGGGGTAGACAAAGTGCTCATTGGTTCTGTAGAACTATGTCACAAGTGATATCACAAACTGCAAATTTGCCCAATAATCGAAGAAAACTACAGTACAGATATACCTTGCCTTACATCGGTAATTGGTTCCAGGTAAGTCGAATTTACTAGTCACTAGGCTAAACCACAAATAACCATTCTCAGTTCTGTATTTTATTTATAAATGCATTTTTAATAATATATTGTTAATAAGAATCTATTTTAAGCTTACGAACAAATAAATTTTAGTTTTTAATATAGTACAGGAAAAAGTAATCTAAATTTACAAATTCATGTACAGTACATACAGTTCATACTTGTAGGCCTAAATGTACATGTTTACAATTTGGCGATGTTTACAGTACATCACGGACTCTATCTGTGAATGTGGTGTGCTCTAAGACATTACAAAATAAGATGATTTTGTAAGGTTAAATAACAAATACAGTTATTAAAATTATCTTGCGACAGTAGAAAATAAACTAATTTATATTAAATTTACCAATATCGAGTGGCGCTGACAATGTCGCCAAACGGTAAATATTGGAACTACCGTGGAAAATGCCAATATTGAGCTCTTAAAAAACCACTAAATAAGACAACACAGTCACAGATGTTTTCATGTTTCATTCTCTAAGATTTATGATAATTATATTAACATTTACTGTAAATGTGCATATTTTAATATAATTTTGTGTGCTTTAATGCTTTTCTAGTGATATTACGACTTCAATATTTGTGGCGGATGGACGTAAAGTTGAATAAAATGACTTAAACTTGATTTTTATTTTTCCATATATTTTTTTGACAAATAATGTAACTCGAAATGATAACTCGAGGTATACCTGTAGAGCAGGGGTGTCCAACCTTTTTGTTCCTCTGGGCCACATTGGAAGAAGTCATGGAGTTTTGGGCCACAAGTATATATAATATATTTGTGACTCAATCCTTAAATATACAAGTATATTTAAGGATTAACAAGTCTAGATTATAGTAATAAGTATTAAAACTTTATCACGAAAAAGGATATTTTAAAAAATTACTTCTCCAGACACTTTCAATTTTTACTTAGAAATAAATAAATTCATTTATTATAAAGGAGACAAACAAAAATTTATTTGAAAAACACAAATATTCGTTTTATTTGGGTCTCTAATTAATAAAAAACGACGAAATACCATTTTAAAGTGCATTTTTATTTGACTAATATATTTATAAATAATATGTAGTCCAGAAAGTAGCCAATGAGCCAAATGATAATTTTTATACCAAACTAAAAAAAAAATGGTAGCCAAATTTGGCACAAAGTAGTCAAAAATTGCAATGCTGGAAGAAATACTAAATAATGCTGGAGTTGGAACTCAAAGGATTATAGACCCAAATTTGAGAAAAGGAGAGAAAGGCCAAAAGATAAAAAGTAGTGAGGAAGGTTGGAAAATTAAAGGTCAATATTTGCATAACAGAAGGCCTATCTAACCTTTCTCACTACTTTTTATCTTTTGGCCTTTCTCTCCTTTTCTCAAATTTGGGTCTATAATCCTTTGAGTCACAACTTCAGCTTTATTTAGTATTCCTTCGTCATCCATACATCTCCAAATATTTGAAGATATTTCCTTTTCACTCAAAAATAAAATATGTATAAAAGTTTACAGCTTTGTGGAACTTCTTTTTTGAGTTTATGCCGTCGAAATAAAAAAATTAAACAATTTGTCAGTTTTGTTTACACGTTTATTGGGCCGCATTGGAACGTGCCTTGGGCCGTATGCGGCCCGCAGTTTGGACATCCCTGCTGTAGAGCATCGATTATCTGAATACCAATCAACTGAAACATCATTTAACCTAACCGAAAGCGTCCCAGTCGGCAAATTCAAATTTCCACTAATGCTGTGGTGCTGCAATATTTGGCTATGTCTTGGGCTACTCCAATATTATTTTTGTTGGTGTGCATGTTTTAGCTGGCAGCAGTGGTGTGACCAAGAGAGGGGTACTTAAGGATGTGCCAGTATTTAAATGAGGCTTTTTTCCCCCATCATGAGTGGTGAGCTTTGCTTGTTTTGTATGGTGTTTTTCTGAGGACTGTCAGGACGTGTGTCATGCTGAATCAAAACATTAGAGAGGTTGAGGCGCACGTTTTAAACGTGTAAACGTGTACGTGTGACGTTCGGCGCCGCTTTCCCGTAAGCCTAAAAGTTTGACAATGGTGTTTGGATAGTCGGTGGAATCACACTCGACATTTCAAACACCATCGTCAAACTTTTAGGCTTACGGGAAAGCGGCGCCGAACGTCACACGTACACGTTTAAAACGTGCGCCTCAACCTCTCTATTTTTGGATTAACTTCCAAAATATAATTTTTTTTTTGTTTTTATATTTTTCAATATATTTATTTTGTTTGTGCAAAATAAATCATTTTTAACAATACAATAGCCACAATTATTATTTTTAAAAAATTTTCGTTAGGCTTAACATTGATGAAAATTCAACGCAAAGCAAAATTTCAACATGGAATAGGTTAATATATTTTTCGTACATGATCAGTTATCCAAATAATCCCAGTCCTGAATTGTTTCAAATAATCGATGCTCTACTATAGTCACATGATCATGAAATTTGCCTAGTTGTGCTGGCCTTGAGATGAGGGGAATCTTAGGGGTCCAAGGACATTCCCATAACTCCCATGGGAGGCATGCTGAAAGTGTTTAGATTATTTAAATTTTGTTTGCCTCAGTTTTCACAGACAAATTAAACAAGTTTTATTTTTGTTACTTGTTTCTTTTCTTCTATCAAAAAGGCAAAAATGCCATAAACAGCAAAAGAAATGAGTGATATTTATGGAGAGAGTTGAACTACCATTTGTTCCTGACAATGTAGAAAACCCTTTATGATAAACTTCAATAATTTGGAAGCTTACGAAATACAGTAGAGCGTCGTTTATCTGAATCAATTGGGAACTGGGGTTGTTCGGATAACTTATTTTTCGGATAACCAATTATGTACGAAAAAATATATTAATTTATCCCGTGTTGAAATTTTTCTCCGTTGCGTGTCGCTTTGCATTGAATTTTCATCAATGTTAAGCCTAACGAAGACTATTGTATCGTTAAAAATTATTTTTTATTTTGTGCAAACAAAATAAATATATTGAAAAATATAAAAACAATAAAAAATTATACTTCAGAAGTTAATTTAGTATCAAAAACGTAAAATATTTGAGTAGCCCAAGACATAGCCAAAGATTACAGTGCCACAGCACTGGCGAAAATTTAAATTTGTCGACTGGAATTCCTTCGGATAACCGACCTTCGGATAAACAACGCTCTACTGTAGTTTCCACTGAACAGTGGAAAAACTGAAAACTTCTATGAAGAGTATTATGAAACATCCTCATAGATATCAATATGTAACTAAACAATGGCATATACATAATTGAATAATGTATGTTTGTAGTTTTCAGTTTCTTTTATTTCTCCTAAAAACTGTTACAAACTTTCTGAACAAGTCAGTATTAATCATATTACATACTTAACTTTTTTGTATAATACCTAAAATAAATTTTTAGGTTACAGCTTTTATAAAAATTTATTTTCAAAACTTGAAAATGAAAACGATACTTGATTTTTACACAAAGTTATTTGGAATGAAATATTTTAAAACTAGCCGTAATTTGTTATTTTCACTTCTTTTCCAGATAAATCCCAGAATATAATAATGGTCTATTCATGATATAAATACTAATAACTTATATACAAGTAGTTTTTTCTATGTGATCCAGTTTATTTTTGTAATTTTATTACTATTTTCAACTTTTTTCATATTTTATTTGTTCAATTTCAAAAGCAAAGCAAAATACAGTAGAGCCTCGATTATCCGACTCAATTGGGGACTGGGGTTGGTCAGATAATTGAAAAGTCGGATAACTGAAAAGTATGAAAAAATCCATTATTAGTGTAGTATATTATTATATCCCATGTAATTAGTATATTAGTATATCGCTATTAACCTATTTTGCGTTGAATTTTCATCGATGTTAAGCCTAACAAAAATTTTTTAAAATAATAATCGTCGCTATTGTATCGTTAAAAATTAGAAAATTAAGCCTCGTTTAAATACTGGCTCCCTTTCATGGTCGAATGAGTGTTGCCAGCTAAAACATGTAAAAATATTATTAAAGTAGCCAAGACATAGCCAAATATTGTAGTGCCACATCACTAGCGGACATTTGAAATTTGCCGACTAGGACGGTCGGTTAACCGAGGTGTCAGTTAATCGGGGGTCAGATAATCGAGGCTCTACTGTAATTTATTTCTCTTCAAATGTGTAGGATACAGTTATTTTCCAAATTTTATAACATTCTGAAAATAAATGTAGACACTAATATATGAAATTATAAGTTATTTCATACACAGTTCTAAAAATGATATCTTCCCAATATCATCATTATACTACAAACACTCAGTTACAGAATACAGAAGCATTTAACTTTATTCACTTCCATATCTCACATTTAAATTATACTACATTATTAAATTAATCATTAATTAATTGATAATTTTCAAACAATTATACAAATTTTTTTATATTTTTGAACAGTGAGGTAATCTGTTTTCTCAATGCCAAACATTACATATTTATTATGGTATATGTCATATTTACAATAATTTGTTTTTAAGAACTTTTTAAGCCAAAAGATAAAATTTTTTAAAATCCAAAATTAAAACTGGAAGAGAAAACTTATAAAATGAAAACCATTCACACTTTTCCAGCAAAGGGTTTACAGAACAAATGTTTTTGGTTTATTTTATAAACCTATCTCAGGTTTCTAACTATAAAATTCCAAACTGGAAACTTTGTATTGAAAATTGAATTCCAAATTTATCATTATCATTAATCAGAAAAATAACACTTGCATATAATTATTATTATGTATGTGCAACCTGCATATTGTTTGAATAGGGAGGTTTCTGATCATAACAGTATAAAATTATAATCCAATACATTCCCGGAGGAATCAGTGGAAAGCCTACTATTTAAGATGACGTCTTTGTGTTCTTCAAAACGATTTCCTAACTTTCTGGTTGTGGCCTCTATATATATTGGTTGAGTCATAAATAAGTTCCATTTTCTAAATTGAAATTTATTTGCCAATAAAATGTACCTACAACAATAGACTTTAATCTAATACATATTCACTGTCATTATTGATGACTTCTTGCCATTTTTCGGGCAACTTGTCAATTCCCCTTGCATAAAATTCTGGTGGTTTCAAATCAAAAAACTCCTGAACAATGTCATCATTTTTGAATCATTGCTCTTATAAAGCATTCTGCATTGCCCGGAAAAGATGAAAATCTGTTGGTGCCAGGTCCAGTGAATATGGTAGATGAGACAAAAACCAGCCAAACTCCAAAATTTTTCTTGTGTAATCTTCACTGTGTGCAGCCTTGCATTATCATGCAATAAAGTGAACTT
The DNA here is from genome assembly GCF_000671375.1 of Centruroides sculpturatus. Classification (NCBI taxonomy): domain Eukaryota; kingdom Metazoa; phylum Arthropoda; class Arachnida; order Scorpiones; family Buthidae; genus Centruroides; species Centruroides sculpturatus. The sequence goes on along the minus strand of NW_019385072.1, from coordinate 643,473 downwards.
TTTATGTTAATTAATTAACAAGTGCAGAATGCTTTTCATGAAGTTTTAGCCAAAAATTGCTCTAACTGTTGTACATATACATTTGCAGTAACAGTTTCATTGCGTGGCAACAACTCAAAATGGATAATTCCTCAACAACCCCACCATACATACAACAAAATTTTTCTTCCATACTGGGTTGGGGTCCGGTTTTCACTAATCATCTTTGTCAATCCATTGTCTTTTTCAAACGACATTTTTGTACGTGAGCCACTTTTCATTTTTTGTAACAATTTTAGCCCAAAAAGGTTCCTCTTTATTCCAAGAAAGCAAGGTAGCAGCTAGCAACCTGTCAGCCTTATTCTGTTCACTGAGGTTATGCAGAACCCAAATTCCCAGCTTGCTCACTTTTCCTAGTTTTTGGAGGTGACAATTGATGGTTGATTGGGATGTGTGCAGTTTCTCTGCTAACTCCCTTGTTGTTTGCTGTGGATTCTGCTCAATTAGGACCTTTAAAATGTAATCGTTGAAGTCTGAGTGACCTGATCTTTCTTCGTCTTTTAAGGACAAATCACTATAACGGAATTTTGTGAACCACTTTTGAACTGCTGTCTGAAATTACTCAACAGCCGTAGATATTGCAAAACTTTTTTAATAACAAATCTTAAAATCTTGAGAAAATCTTATATTTAATAACATCAATGTCATTTACTTGCAATGGTAAATATAAGCATATACATATAAGTCTTCCAGAGGAAAGTGTTTAGACAGACTTCTGACCATAACAGTAAAAATTTTATACTGTTATGGTCAGAAAGTCTGTCTAAACACTGTAAAATTATTTTCCTATGAAAGACTTATATGTATATGCTTATATTCACCATTGCAAGTAAATGACATTGATGTTATTAAATCTAAGATTTTCTCATATTACGTAATTTGGGGTAGGACCAGAGGTAGATCTATAGTTTCAAATTACAGTAAACTCCCGATTATCCATGTGTGGATTATCCAGTTTGCAGATTATCTGTGCATAAATTTAATTTTAAAAAAATAATTGTGTGTATATATTTTTTAAATAGTTGCTTGCTTTCATCTTTACGCATCCTATAAGTGTGCACGTGTTTGTATTTAGATGTTTGAAGCAGGTGGTGGGGGTATCTGAAGTCAGCTGGACTGGTTTTAGTTAGGCCGCTTCTTTCACACCGTTTACTTAGGCCGTTTCTTTTCAGAGGAGAAAACGATAGTGAGTACATTTATACAAAGTTTCGTTTAGTTGCATGTTATAATACGTATTACAATTTAAGAGTTGATTATATGTACTGTACATATGTATTGGGTTGTTCGGAACGTAATTTCATTTTTTTTCTGTGGAAAAAACACAATATCTTTATAATAAATAAATATTTTATTGAATTATATATCTACCATTTTGATCAAATACCTGTTGTTGTCATTTCTGGTAGTAGCATGATTTCACATCCATAAAAGTTTTTGATCGTTGCTTACAAAAAACTGATCCAAGTGATTTTTGACATTGTCATTTCAAGTAAATGTCTTACAGTTAAAAAAAATTTGTATAGACCGAAACAAGTAATAATCTGAGGGTGCTCGATCTAGCGAATATGGTTGGTGTGATAACACGTCCCATCTAAGTTATAACAGTTTCTAACGAGTTACCAAACTTGTGTGAAATTTGACTTTATTGTGGTAAAACACTATACCTATTTTGCTGATCAATTTTGGCCACCTTTTCTGTTTTCCTAACTCAATTTGTTTACTCGATGGCAGTACACTTTCAAATCAATTGTTAAATTGTCTGGTAAAAGCTCAAAAAAAATTCCTTAAAATCCAACCAAAGAGAGCATCTCTCTTTAAGAACATTTGGAACACATATATCAAGCTTTGAAACGAAACCAATTTGTTTCAAGTAATCATAACAGTTCAGTTTGACAAATTTAATCTCTTAGTGATTTCACTTGTTGTTATTCAGCAGTTTGCTTCAATCAGCACCTTTATTTTGTTTTCATTGGCTTCAACTGGCCATCCAGAATGTGGTGCATCTTCAATATTGAAATTGCCAGAACAAAATTTTATAAACCAGTTTTGGCACTGTCGTTCTATCAATACATCTTCTCCATACATGTCGCACAATTTTTTCTCAGTTGAACAGCATTCTTACCTTTTCGGTAATAAAAGAGCAAAATATGCCAAAAATGCTGCTTTCAATCTTCCATATTTGATGGGACAGAAAAAATAAACAATTGCACAAAATCAAACAAAATTTTTTACAAATAAGCATTAAAATGCTAGCTGTCAAAATATATAATGATAATATGGTTTAGAATGAAAATGGCAGGAAAAATATGACTAATCCGTCTAGTGGTAAAAAAAACTAAATTACTTTCCGAACAACCCAATATAATACATATTATACATAATATTTTTTTCAAATAATTCTCCCACAAATACTTTTAGTGTAAAATTATGTAAAATAAGATGTTTTTTTTAATTTTCAGGTAAGTACCCTTAAAATGCCTAATAATCGAAAAAGTCGTACTTACTATAAAACAAAAACTAACGGTAATTGAAAAATTTGAAAAAGGTGAATCTACATCGAATCTACATGTTGTATTTTAGAAATAAATAATTATAGTTCGGATTATCTGTGCCACCTCTCCCCACCATTAGCAAAGATAATCGGGAGTTTACTGTACTTAGTTTCTAATTATTAATTATTACATAATATTAGCCCAATTAATTATGATGATCATTTGACTTAGTATCAATACATCAGCTTTCGGGATGTTATATATTTAAATATTAAAATTTTTATTTACCACTGCAATCATTAATGTTTATAAAACCTGACACCATTCTAATAAAACCAAATAAATACACTGCCAAAGTTGATAACCAAAAAAAAATTTAAATCAAATCTTTTCTGATTAAATAAATGTGTTTTGGTTACTTCAGCTTAATAGTGTGTTTGGTTTTTTTGGTTTTACTACAGCAATATAAAAAAATTTATAAGTAATATATAGTTATATATATTATTTATAAATTTTTCTATATTGTTTATAAATTTTTATACTGTATATTCACTGAATACCCTACTTGATGAGACTGCCAAAAAACAATGAATCTCAAAGACATTTAAATTTTTTAGAAATGAAAACAAAAGTTTTATTACTGAATAGAACACATTGCCCTCCACCTTATTCTAAAGTTTAGAATTTAAGCCTTTTTTCAGACAGTTCCAAATAATTAACTGATATTCAGTATTCAAAAAGGAAAAATATTCAGTATTTGGCAACAGTAACATGGAATAAGTATTCAGTATTGGCCAAAACCCTCATCATTTGGTCCATCCCTAATAAATTTAATTTAAAGAATTTTGTTTTTCTGTAATTGTAAAGAAAAGTTAGTATTAAAGTAAATGCTTTCATTTTTTTCCTGCTGTTACAAAATACTCCCTTATATCTATAATTTATCTTTTTTAAATGTGCATATGAAAAGATTTAATAAAGTTATTTAAACTTTGAAACTATGAACATTTTACTCAACAATTTTATTTTCTGTATAATTTTTTATACTATTTATTCTAAATTTAAATTTGAGTTTATTCATTTTAAAAATATGTTTATTATTAATATACAGTAGACCCCCCATATAACATGGTAGATACATCCTGTTTTATATGAATTCCGTGTTTTACCAGTCACTTAAATACATGAGCCAATCACAGCCCGGCACGTCTGCAATTTATGGATTACGGCTGTTTGGAAGGTTTTCTTCCATAAAATTAATCGATTCTAGACTAATTTGACTCAACATTTCCAAAACATGTATAATTTTTTAGGAATAATCCATATAAACTATGCTATAAACAAAAAATTGTAGGATTACTTACTGAGTGTGCACCGTTCGATGACGCCATTGCTTAAGCTTGTTTTCGTCGTGGAGCGGTGCATCAAACGGTGGGTACGAGTTTTCTGATAAGTTATTTTTATGTGAAAAATTCGCTGAACTTTGGAGGCATCATTAATATAAATATAATTTTTATGGCCATTAAATAATAAATGGTTTTTAGTAGGTCCACTGCTCGTTTAAACTCAACAGTTTTTGCAATATCTGCTATTGGTCTAGATTCAACCAATCCTGTTGTGACATATGTCGGTGATGACATTTCACCATATTATACAACTCTCTTTTAGCGTGTTTATATGAATACGATCACAATTTTTTCACCGTGTTATACGAATCTGTATTATATGAACACATTTTATAGGGGGTGGTTCTACTGTACTAATTACACTGTAATTTTAGTTTATTTCCAATTCAGAGTGGTGACCAACAAGTTCATGTATACATTTTCATACTTAATATGATATGAACTCCCTTATAATATAGAATGTGAGCATATAGATAACAGTATGCAAATTTTTCTGATGTTTATAGTTAAAAATAAAAATGCAAAAATAATTCCTACGCTTGGAATTAAATAGATCAGCATTTCTCAAACTAAGGGTCACATTTTTTTAATGGGTCATGAAACTATGTTCCACAGAAATACTTGTAATACTTTAATAATTACAGTAATACCCCAAACTTACACGATAGATGGGACCGAGCGATAACCACGTAAGTCGAATTTGCGTAAGTCGGGGTATAATTTCGCAATTTGTGTAAAATCCAAGTCGGATGTATGTAAGCTAATAAATGTTCTCGTTAATCTTATCTTGTCTTTTGATTCGTTCATGGTTTAAAGAAATCACTACATAGTGTCTCTCAAGTCTCCATAGATATAACAAACACAGAAATAAATAACACAAAATAAATTGTAGCTATGTGTCGATTCCGTGCGACACATCCGAACATGTAAGCTGAACAAATGTAAATGTTCCATGAATAGAACGTAATGAACAGAACAAAATTTTATGTTCTATTCATGGAACATTTACGTTCCATTTTCGTTTGAGACCTGAAGATGGTCTATTAATTGGGCTAAAAACGTTTGGTTTTTTACAATTACATTTATTTCTCAGCAAAAAAAGGTGTTTTGTTTCTATTTATTTAATTGCTGAGCACTTTTGATATTGTAATACTTAAAGAATTTCTTTTTTTTCTTTTTTTTGTGTATATACAAAATGAAATTGACAAAACCTTACAATCTGAAAAGTACATTTTAAAAAACAATTCAATAAGTTTATAAAAAAACATGGAATATTTTTTAAAGGAAAACAGACTCCTGAATAATTCTGAAAGTCTGTGTAAGTCATATTTTTTAATTATTAAGTTTCCAATAATAAAAACTGAAATTGAAGTTATCTATATATATATAAAAATGAATGTACGTCTGTCTGTCACGCATTATTACACCATTTATCCGATTGCCATGAAACTTTGGGAAGTTTTTTAATACACTCCCATGGAGGTTTCTGGCATAGTACATTTATCCTACGACAGATGGCACGCATGTATACGAGCATTTCATCGTGAGCATTTCAGCACAGTTAGGAGTTGAAACTTGAAATTTGGTACACAGTTAAGCCGGATGCACACAAGCGGCGTGGCAAGGAAAAACACATCTTTGCCACACGGTGGCAATCTGCTTACATTTCGGTGCATGTGTTCAGTATTCAAGATGGCGAACAATACAGATACTGTCGCTATCCACATGTTTACAAATTTTGTTTTGTACGGCTTGCTTTATTTAATTAGAAGATTTTGTTGAAGATTCGAACATAGATTTTGGATTAGAGATATTTTCTCGGATTGATAAAGAACTGGTGTACAAAATAAGTTTATTCCTTGATAAAGAATACTATTTCAAGTAAGATTCGGTTGCTTTGTTCTTGAATTAAATTATATATGATTATTTGTGTAGAATTTGTGTTAAATTTATAATTTTTCCTCTTTATTCTGATGTTAGTTATCTCAGTTAATCGTGTCAAACTTTCCGCCATTAAAACACCATGTGATTGTATTTTCTCACATGACTACCAGACAAACTGTTATTGGCTGATAGAAACGCATCTTGGCAGTGGTTGCTGCAAAAGATAAAATTCAACCAACTTTTGCGGCACGAGAAAAGCGGCACAAAATCAACTTCTGCGGCGAGAAAAAGTGACATCATCCTGCTGCTTTTCCTTGCCATGCCGCATGTGTGCATCTGGCTTTAGGGTACATCACGAGAATGCACACTAACAAGGAATTTTTTGAAATCCCCCCATGCGGGGAAGTGACAGGATTAATTAAGGCTTCAACAATGGAAGTGTTAAGAGGCACAGATGCAGTTTTTTGCATTAAATCGAACATAATTTGGAACAAATATGGAAACAGGGGAACCTAATTCTTGCATTCTGCGAAAACGGGTAAGATTGGCTGTAATGTAATAATCTTAATCTTTGCTATCGTTACTTTTTGCCTGAGCAACACCAGGTTTATCTGCTAGTTCATTATAAATGAAAATTGACCCAAACTGCTATTAATAGAAATGAACTCAATGTTACATTTCATACACAGTAGTTATTATCAATAATGCAAATTATATTTTATCTCGATATACATCAGTGTTTTTCAACCTTCTTGAATAAGCGACCCCTTTACAAGTTAAAAAATTCTGGCGACCCCCAGGGCCATATTAAAACTATGTCAGTGATTTTAAAAATTATGTATTTAAGTTTCTTTCTGTTCAGACCTAAATATCGATTTAAAAAAACCAATTGTACTATAAAATAAACAGGCACAGCCTTCTCACTGAAATTGTAGTGTAGGACCTACAAACACTTGTCTTTTTCTTTTACCTGCAATTCCCCGTGTAAGGCTTTGCGACCCCCTGGGGGTCGCGACCCACAGGTTGAAAAACACTGATATAGATTATAATGTCTCGAGTTTATCAGTTTTTTTTTTAATTTTATATTATGAACATTTGGGTCACGGAAACACTACAAATAAATATATTGGTTATGTGAGCAAAAAGTTTGAGAAATACTGGAATAGATAACTGTCAGTGAAAACTGAATTAAAATATAATAAATTACAGTACTTTTACTTAGAAAATTCAATTCTCAATTCTGTTTTACAAAACAATAATAATAAATTTAAAGAATTAACCAATCATAAAGAAAGAGAATCACCATAAAAACAAGACAGCATCAAAGATAGTTTTCTGTTATCGGTTGCCAACTTTGCACTTTTTTTTGAAATTTGAGAGATTAAGAAAGCAGTACTATAAAAATGTAATTGAAGCATAAATTCTTTGTAATTCATATTAAAATCTTATTGTATTAAAATATTTAAAGAAAAATGCCAACCCAATTGTTAACAATTATTTTTCATTAATGAAAATTTCAACATGTTCAAATGCTGGTACAATTTGCAAAAAAAAGTGTGTTGAAATTACTCAATGCCATACTATGCTTTTTGCTCTGTGTAAACTAAGCTTTACTATAAATTTTGCTTAGTAAAATTGTTCAGACATTATAAAATCAGTGTAAGATTAGTTTGAAATTTCAGGCTGTAGAAAGTCAAAAAGTTTTTTTTTCTTTCTTTTTATTTCAGCCAGAGAGAGGTGATTAACAACTTGAGAATAAAATATGGTATTGGTTAAAAATGACTGACAATATGACATTAAAAACACATACTTAATACATTTGATGCCGACTTTTTCTTGTAGGATACAATGCCAATGATAAACAGTACTAAAAGTTTTCACAATATCACACAGGTTACTATTGCATATAAACACCACTGAAGACCCCTGGTGGAAATTCAAAAATTCGACAATATTTATATAATTACATGATGCATTGTCCCAAAGATTATTTACAATTTAAAAAATAATAATGACCATAGAAATAAATTTGGGTCTATTTATTCTTTTTAAAATTCATATTTTATCCCATTTGAAAATAACATGATTACAAAGTGGCCAGATCATTGAATACAATTTGAGATAAATTTGCTGTATGAGTCTATGAGCACTAAGTTTTGGCTCTATGGAGGACTTATCACACACTATTGATGTTGTAAGAGTAATCACACAGAAGTGGGTAGACACAGATTTATTATGACAACAGTTTGCATTCACAGAAGATATCAATGCTATAAAATACAACCTTGAAAACTCCGCTGTCACTAAACACTATATACCATAATTGCATTATTATTAAAGATTCATTAACCCCTCAGTCTCCATTGACATATATATACGTCAAGCCTACATAGCGTTACGAAAAATGTGGTCCTTAAGGCCATTTTTGAAAATTTTTTTTTTTTGAATTTTTGGAATGTTTTTTAGTTCCCCAAATTTTTTCAAAATTTTTTTCCCGTGCAAAAAAATTTTATCGCGATTTTAATGAGCCTATGTGAAGGCTCGATTAAGGCTTAATTGTTTTTTAATGGGAGTTTTTTATCAATTTTATTTCATGGTTCCTAAGTTGTAGCGCACGGATTTTCATTCGGTAAAGTTATTTAAAGTTAGTTTCTGATGTCAAAAACGACCTCCAATGGTTTTTTAATTTTTTTAATTAATATATTTTTTTAAATATAAAATTAATTAATTAGGGGGGTCGGAAATCGCAATAAAAGTTTGAATTTTTTAAAAATATTTAAAAATTTCCGTGTCGCTTATATTCACCCTACTTTAAACCCTTGTCCTCCCGAGACGTCTATGAGAATGTCCCGGGAAATCCAACTCCAGCTGTGTTCAAGGTCACCCAGCTGTGTAAACAATGAATCATCGGTGTTAAATTTCACAGAAAGGCGAAACAAAGGAAAATAAAATTTGAAGGTTTTTCTTCAAAATTAACGCATTTCTTTCGTTTTTTTCAGTTTTAAGTATTTTTAATGTATTTTAATATTAATCTTATATCAATTTAATTAATGATCGGGAATGAAGGGGTTAAAAATATTAAAAACCAAAAGAAATACTACTAAATGCAAATTATACATTTAGAAATTATTAAAATTCATGATAATAAACGTAAGAATAAACGAAAACATGTGTACAACTAGATCTCAACTAGAAGCCTTAAACATCTGAAACCTATTAGACAACAGGTAATACTTATAACACCAAAACAGGATATCACACTATAGTAGTATTGCTTCTGTAGTAGAAAACATTGTATGAGCTGACTGACTACAGAAACTATGTAACCTTTCTTAAAACATTTCTTACTTTTGTAACTAATCTTGTTTATAACTTTTCATTACATTCGTTTCCATAGTTTATTTACTGTACTTTATTTCACAATTAATTTCATTAAGCAACAATTATAATATCTGGTTGCTATTCGTACAGAAAACATAACACAGCATCTGTGAAAAATCTCAAAAATGAAGTCATCATCCATTTCTCCAAACCAGCTTTTATCTCAATGGCATTTAATTAACCTCTTCTTTACTAGATACTCTATCACAATAAATCTGTTCTCTCCACTTTCTTTGCCATAATCTACAGTAGACCCCCCTGTAAAACGGGTTCCTATAATTACGATTCCTATAAAACTGCGAAAAAATTGCAATGGTATCCGTAAAAAACAATAAAAAAACTCCTATAATTACATAAAACGTCATCGGGCAGCCGAACTATTTTCCGCTGTCAAGTGCCACGCTACGGAGAGATTACTATCATCTGTACAGTATTATATATAAATTATATATAAATTAGGTACTGTACATATAATTATATATAAATTAGGTGCTATACATATAATTATATATAAATTAGGTACTGTATATATAATTATATATTAACTTAATTTATTGTAACTTTATTATAATTATATATATATGCTCTCCGCCGTCTAGCGCTACGCTACGGAGAGTTTAGGCGAACTATCGTCTGTACAGTATGTAAATTAGCTACCGTAAGTCTAATACAGTACTGTAATTTTATACATTTCGTGTGAAAGAAACATTCCTTATTCAACGGCGATTAAAATCTATATATATAAAAATGAATGTATGGTTGTCTGTCTGTGTGTGTGTGTGTCATTCATGCATTACCACACCGTTTATCCGGTTGGCGTGAAACTTTGGGAAGTTGTTTAATATACTCCAGCGAAGGTTTGTGGCATAGTACGATTGCCATGAAGCTTTGAAAAGTTTTTTAATTTTTGAATACACTC
>NW_019385072.1:628720-632394 GCF_000671375.1 Centruroides sculpturatus | reverse complement strand
GCTAACTATCGTCTGTACAGTATGTAAATTAGGTACCGTAAGTCTAATACAGTACTGTAATTTTATACATTTCTTGTGAAAGAACATTTCTTATTCAACGGCGATTAAAATTATTTATATTAATGATGTCTCCAAAGTTCAGCGAATTTTTCGCAGAAAAATATGTTATTAAAAATCGGTCGCAGTTTGCTGAGCTGCTCTGCAACGAAAACAAGCTTGAGCAATGGCGATGTCGAATGGTGCACACTCAGTAAGTAATCCTACAATTTTTTGTTTATAGCATAGTTTATACAAATCATTCCCCAAAAAAATACACATATTTTGGAAATGTTGAGTTGGATTAGTCTAGAATCGATTAATTTTATGGAAGAAAACCTTTCAATCAGCCATAGTCTGTAAACTTCTCACGTGTCGGGCTGTGATTGGAAGGACTCGTAAGAAATCGGATTCCTAAAGAATGGAATGTATCTATGATCTTATAGGGGAGGTCAACTGTACATTCATTACTTCGTCATCCATCACAGAACTTTCTATTTACTCTTTAATGACAAAATGTTGCACGCATGACAAGTAGCAAAGCTATTCCTAACACCATCTGTTTCGTGTAGATAACATTGCCATTTATATGTGATTTCAAGAACTTTCTAAACCACCAACATATTCAGAGTTTAATTCATTAACTATCTTCTGATTAACTAACAGAAATTTTCATTTTTTATTTAAAAACTTTATATTAAGTACAAGAATAATTGCTCTTAGAAATTTTTTTTTTTATTCCTGAAGTTAGTAACCAGTACGGAAGTTTGATTAGTTTTCTAAAAGTTTTACCAGGTAGCACCCCTTTTTTTCTTTTTGCTAATATGGAATATTGAAATGCTACATTTTAAAACACTTAACTGTTTTCATAAATAAAACTTGAAATGAAATTACATTGTATTCATTTTATTAACTACTTTTTAATTTTCAGCACAAGACTTTTCTTCCAAAAATAATGAATATTTAAAAAATAAAAAAAGCCATATACCCTGAATTCACATTAATTCTTCTAAACAATTGGGAAGAAACAAATGGTATTGCATTTTCACAGCCACTTTCCAGACAATGAAACTATAGTATAATCTTAACAAAAGAAAAAAACATGATAGAATAACTGGTCATTTGAGAAAGTAACCTTGCACAAATAAGAGAATTCATTATGATTTAGACAGGTTATTGTTGACATAAATATAGTAAGTTGATATAAAAATAATAATACATCTTCCATTTCAACATTACAAAATTTCTACTTTATAACAATATTTTACACAGAATATTGTTTGAAGATTAATTTTCAACTTACAGGTTTTACCATATTTAACCCTTCGGGAAACGCGCCTTTCAGGGTCTCACGAGAGGGCGCATCGCGGCAATTGCACCGCATATGTAATATTACTTGATTTAAGTCAATAATTAAATTATCGTTTTGAAAATATGATTCAGATATACCAGAAAACTATTTTTACGGCATTTTAATGAACAAATTGTTTATAAAATATTTAGATAATAAAAATAGTCACTATATATTCATGAAATGTTCACTTTCACACATGGCACATATAATCACCATATTCCGATTCTTCTTGCAAATATTTCTACTCATTTCTGACAAATTGATTTTTTCCTATTATTTTTGAGTATGCCACAAATAAAACAAATTCTAGGTTTTTGCCGCTACTTTGGATTGCTCTTTGTTTCCCTTATATTTTTGAAAAATATAAACTAATATCAATTTAAAAATTTATAGAAACTTACAATAGTATTAATTTAATATACTTATTTAATAAACTTGCAAATATTGACTTACTTTATTGAAAAAATTAAACACATATATATAAACGTATACTGATATTTTAGTTACATGACAGGGCGCGTAGCGGCAGTTACAATGCAAATTAGGTACGACTTGATTCAAAGTCCAGTAACAGCTAAACGGTTAGCATAACTGACCCGATTTCAAAGATAAATTGTAACTTGTAATATGAAGAGAGAATACTATGACGTATTTCCACAATAATTAAGTACAACGTCAAACAAACGAATTTATTATTATTTTGCGGCAATTTGCCGCGGGGGTGCTCACCGAAGGGTTAATATATCAAATTTGTTTTGAAAATATTTTTATTTAAACTATTGATAGTTACTGTAGCTTTATAAGTAACCAACCAAGTTCAATTCAAACTACTATATAACCAAATCATTAAATAAATACCATATTTCATACATTTTGCTAGCTACTAGTAATTAATACAAAGTAATTTGTAAGAAAGTTAAGCATTTATAACAAATGGCAACCTACTTTCTTACTTTTAGTACAAATTAATTATTAGTAGTTAGCCAAAATGTAGCATATAATAATCTGGCATTTAATGATTTAGTTACATAATTATAGCTTCAATAAAGTGATCATTTTCAAAACAAAATTATAGGCCTAGTTAAACATTTTTATAAATTTCAAATAATACCAGTAGAAAAATATATAAAATATATTTAATATATTTTTCTACTGGTATTGTTAAGGAATTTTAGTCAGAAGTTTATAGCGATACAATCAAGAATATATAGTTATAATTATAAATTAATATATACAGTTGACCCCCCCTATAACATGGGTTCCTATAGTTCAGATTCCTATATCAAGGCAAAAAAATTGCAACAGTATTTGTACAAACACGCTAAAAAAACTCATATAATTCAGTAAAACGTCATCACTAACTTGTGTCGCGACAGGATTGGTCGAACCTAGACCAATAGCGGATATTGTACAAACCATTGAGTTTAAACGAGCAGCGGACCTACTAAAAACCATTTATTATTTAATGGCCATAAAAATTATATTTATATTAATGATGTCTCCAAAGTTCAGTGAATTTTTCACAAAAAAAATAATTTATCAGGAAGCATGCGAGTGCCATTCAATGGCAAGCTCCACGACAAAAACAAGCTTAAGCAATTGTGTCATCGAACAGTGCACACTCGGTAAGTAATCTTACGATTTTTTGTTTATAGCATAGTTTATATGGATTATTCCCAAAAAATTATACGTATTTTGGAAATGTTGAGTTGAATTAGTCTAGAATCGATTAATTTTATGGATTTTAGTCCATAAACTGCATACATGCCGGGCTGTGATTGGCTCGTGTATTCAAGGGCTCTTAGAATATCAATTTCATAAAGAACGGAACATATCTACCGTGTTATAAGGGGGTCGACTGTACTAAGAATGCTATGGAAATTCTCAGCCAGTATACTAGATGAATGCTATAGAGTACAGTACTGTGCGAATGAATGTGAACACATCATAATTAACACAATTTTGCTTTTTTTCGCAGTTGGCAACACATTTATGTCATTTTGTTTTACTGATCTGACAGTCAGCAAGTAATAAGACATACCAAGCTACAGATGCATTGCATTTTGTTATTTTTTTCGAATTACAGTAGAACCTCGATTATCCGGACTAATTGGGGATGAAGGTAGTCCGGATAAGGAAAAATCCGGATAATCGAAACAAATACTTTAATTTGTCTTTTAATGATAATACAACACGTTTTCTTTTCGATGACATATCGGTAATATTAAAAGTAAATACTGTATTTAAATCGTGATCAAATTTTCAAGAAACAAACGTTCGTATT